>NC_056751.1:698826162-698861162 GCF_019279795.1 Protopterus annectens | reverse complement strand
GTCAGACTGTGTTGCATCCATAACCCTGACCATTCATCTGGTGTTACATTTGGTACATGCCTGTGCCTCCATTCCGGCCCAAAACATGCGGTGAGTGACCTGTGATGTGACACCTGTGACAGGATGGGCATGGACTGCAGTCCCCCTTCAAACACCCCTGTCAATCTGCCTATGTGGGACATCACCAGCTGTCTAGCTATGGCCAATGTCTGCACTCACTGACACCATAGTTATCATGCTGTCCTGTTCAATGTCACCGCAGTCTGACTGTCCAATATCTGTGGCCTCTGGGGACTGGTTATGTGTGGGCATACTGACTGTGTGCGGGGACAATAGGGACAGAAGAGGGATGTCAACCTCTAGGACAGATGCAGCCCCTGACAACCCCATGTGTGCCTCACTATCACCACCATCATCAGAGTCTGATGCGACACTGACATCAAGATGTGAGGGGGACAGACACCAATCCCGCATTCACCTTTGGGGAGGAAGACAATATAAGTATATTATTACCTGCTCTATTTTGTATGATAATCCATACAGACTCATGCAGATGAGAAGCCACAGCTGCATTACCAGTCCCACATCTTCCTGTAAAAGGAATATATAAGGAAACAGCTCCAGTACTTAGTAATAATGACCATCCCTCCTGGCATGTCTAAAGGTCAGTTCCCTGTGCTTTTTCCTATTAACCTGGTGAACTTCTGTGGCAGTGTGGCAACTGCCTCATGTACACAGACAACCCTCTCCTTTTACCTCCCAACACTCACATTTGTGAGAGGTGCAGTTATATATCCAAACTGGAAGCCATGCACTCTCAAGCCAAGACCTGAACAGCTGGTCAAGAGGAGAAGGTCAATACCTGCACTACAACACATAGCCCTCCAGAACACACACCATCACAGGTCTCACATAAAAACACAAACCACACACCCACCTTTGAGGAGGTTCTCAATAGAAATCTACCCAAACAGCAGAGACCTCCAAGGCAGAAATGCACTCGACCACCACAATACAGCACAAACCACAAGACACATAGCTCACCTATGCAATGTGCCCCTCAACCTAAGCCCCTAAGGCAAAACAGCTTGCCTAATACACTAATCATAGGCAACTCGATAGTGAGGCACACTGATGTCCCACTCATTAGGTTGAATAAGGAGAGGTAACAGTCAGCTGTCGATCAGGTGCCAGGATCTGACACATAACACATGAACTCAGGTCACTCCACAACAATTACAAGTATGACTCTGTCACTGTCCATGTGGGTGAGAATGACCTGAGATGTACCTCCCTGGACTACATGAAAAGAGACACGAAGGTGCTCTTGGATTATGTGGCCCAGGCAGGTATGACCCTAGCCCTTAGCAGCATCCTACCATCACCCAGAATGATACTGAAGTATAAGCAGAAAATGATTGACTTCAACAATTGGCTAAATTTCTGCTGTGATTCTAAGGGGATCCAGTATCTGTCTGCTTGGAATGACATGATTGACAGACCACAATGCATTGCCAGAGATGGCCTGCATCTGTCACCCCTGGGTTTCCAGATACTGGCTAAGGCTCTTGCCACTCCTATAGTGCCTTTTTTAGGTGATGTTCCAAAAAAACAAATTACCACTGTAACAGGACAGGTTAACAGACGAGATCAGACAGGAGTCTCCGTGGACAATGATGTTTCTGGATGACATTGTGATCTGTAGTGAGAGTAGGGAACAGGTGGGGGAGACCCTGGATAGGTGGAGATATGCTCTAGAGAGAAGAGGAATGAAGGTCAGCAGGACTAAGACAGAATATATGTGTGTGAATGAGAGGGAGGATAGAGGAATGGTGAGGATGCAGGGAGTAGAGGTGGCGAAGGTGGATGAGTTTAAGTACTTGGGATCAACAGTTCAGAGTAATGGTGGAAGAGAGGTGAAGAAGAGAGTACATGCAGGATGGAGTGGGTGGAGAAGAGTGTCTGGAGGGATTTGTGACAGACAAGCACCAGTAAGAGTGAAAGGGAAGGTCTACAAGAGGGTAGTGAGACCAGCTATGTTATATGGGTTGGAGACAGTGGCACTGACAAAAAGGAAGGAGTCAGAGCTTGACATGGCAGAGTTGAAGATGTTAAGATTTGACTGGGTGTGACAAGGATGGCCAGGATTAGGAATAAGTATATTAGAGGGTCAGCCCAGGTTGGAAGGTTTGGAGACAAAGCCAGAGAGGCAAGATTACGTTGGTTTGGACATGTGCTGAGGAGGGATGCTGAGTATATTGGGAAAAAGATGCTAAGGATAACAGGTAAAGAAGAAGGCCTAAGATAAAGTTTATGGATGTGGTGAGAGAGGATATGCAGGTGGTAGGTGTGACAGAGCAAGATGCAGAGGACAGGAAGAAATGGAAACAGTTGATCTGCTGTGATGACCCCTAACAAGAGCAGCCAAAAGAAGAAGAACAGCTATAAATAAATTCAATCTGAGGGTTATGATACTCAACACTAGAAGTCTAAATCTCAAGATGCACTTGCTCAAAGTACTCCTCAAAATGGAGAACATTGACATTTGTGCTGTAATGGAGACCTGGTATAAAGCAGCAGGAAGCACCCCTGCACTACCAGGCTATAACTCATTCCACTCCTTTCGGCCCCAGTACATGGACCAAAGATCCAAAGGCAGTGGTGCTTCCATATTCATAAAGGATATGCACACCTCCAGACTAGTAGCCCAGCATAGCACATCTGAGATACTTCAGGTACAACTAACATTGGGTAAAACAGCAATTCAGGTTGTAGCCTGCTATAGGTCCCCAACCATGTCCCAAGACTCTCACTCCACATTCCTAAGTACCCTGGAGACTATTAGTGTCCAACCCAACACTCTCATAATAAGTGACTTCAACTACCCCTCCTTCAACTGGGAAAACTAGTCATGCACCAATATACTGTCCCAATGCCTCCTGGAATTCATCAATTCCAATGCCCTGGACCAGCTCATTCTTACCCCCATTAGAGGAAGCAACGTCCTTGACCTGGCTATTACTTACATGGACAACTGTTGCTCTACACCAATAGTCAATTCTTCCCTGGTTAGATCCAACCACAAACTAATCACCATGGAAATCCACATCTCACTCACACCCCCTGCAAAGGTAACCACCATGAAAAACCTCTATAAAACTGACTTTGGGCTCCTAAAACAGAGGTGACTAAATTCACAACACCCATGTCAATGGAATATAGATGCATGACTGCCGAATCATACACCAATGCACTGTACAAATGTACATAAATGCATGGAACTAGCCATACTCAACAGAACCAAGACGCTCTCCTCCAAAAAAGGAAGCCAATCTGGTGGTCCCTTGCTATTAATAAACTCTACAACAGAAGGAAGTACTGTTGCAGAAAAAGGTGAAGTCCCAAGAATAGAAAAACTCTCTTATTAGTCAAAACAAAAAGTTGAGATCCCTCATCAAAACTTCTAAAGCCAGCTATGAAGGCAGAATTGCGGCAGTCACTAAAAACAACCACAAAGTCTTCTATAGTTATATCAAGAATCTCCGTGGCAATACCCAGGTTTGCTCTGAGTTACTGCACAATGGAACCTCCTATAATGAGCCAACAGATATTGCCAACATACTGGCTGACAGTTTCAGTACCAACTTTACCCATCTCTCCTCCCCTAAAGTACCAATCACAATGCCGGAGGAATGCCAGGCACCCAGCATTACTGCAGCACAGGTTAAAGCTGTATTGTCTAAGGCCAAGAATACAGTTTCAATGGAACCCAACAATATCCCTGGATGTGTTCTACATGAATTACAAAGTGAACTGGCACCACATCTGTGTGCCCTGTCCAATCACAGTCTCACCTCAGGCTTTGTATGTACTGAATGGCGCAGTGCTACGGTCATTCCTCTCCATAAAGGGGGAGTGACTACAAACCCTTGGAATTATTGCCCCATTAGCCTGACGAGTCTGATATGTAAGGCTATGGAGCACATCATCATGGACCTAATTAACGAGGATATAGGGAATCTCCAAACTCTAGATCCCACACAATTTGGTTTTGTGAAAGGTAGATCATGCCTGCTCAACCTGGTTGACTTCTTTGAGTCAGTTACCAGAGCTGTGGATGATGGCAAAGCAGTTCATACAGCCTACCTCAATCTGGCCAAGGCATTCGATACCATTCCCCACTCAGGAATTATTGATAAACTCACCAAACTAGGCATTAACCCCTATATCACTAGGTGTGTTGCAAACTGGCTCACAGATAGAACCCACAGTATGAAAGTAACAGACTCCAAGACAGACTGCCAACAAGTCACGAGTGGAGTCCCACAGGGATCTGTCCTGGGTCCTCTCCTGTTTGGCACCTACTTCTCAGAAGTCCAAGCCAACACGGAGGGACTCCGGCTGACCACGTTCACAGATGACTGCAAGCTGGGAGTCATTATTAACTCCCCAAGTGATGTAGACATCCTGCAGAGAGGCCTCACTGAGACCAATGACTGATGTCAAAACCATGGCCTTATGCTTAATGCCAAAAAATGCATCGTCATCCCCTTTGGGAAAAACTTAGTTCCCACTAATTACCACACCGATGAGAGCCCACTGAACACTGAAGGTGTTATAAGAGATCTGGTGACACAGGTTGACAGCAACGTCTCCTTCGACCACCACATTGCCACTGTGGTCAGAAAGTCCTTCTATGTGGCACATCTCATTACCAAGGGTTTTGCATCCAGGAAGAAAGAGGTCATCATCTCTCTCTACGCTTCCCTCATTAGGCCAATCATCGAGTATAATGCCTCATTTGACATGTACCTCACTAGACACATGCAACAGCTGGAAAGGCCACAAAAGTACATCATGAAGAGGATCCTAGGCCTTAAACACATGTCCTACATGGACAGATTTAAAAAACCACAACTATTCTCTGTCTCATATTGTCTACTAAGAACCCCTTCCAATGCTGGTAGACCTGACAATTAAGTACTGGTATACAGAGGCTGCCACAGTGACTTATACATTATTACACTGGTGAACAAAGTAAGTTTACTTGGATGCTTCTCTGATGTGGACACTGTGACACCCACCTCCATGATGTATGGGGTGATGGATGCCTGGGAGCTGGTGGTTGATTCTAGGTTTGCCAGGAATTCCTCCATGGCTGAGAGTGGTTGTTCCATTGCAGGCCCACCACTGGTGCCAGCATGATCCCCGGTCATAGCTCCTGCCCTTTGACATGCGGCATTGACCATATCTGTAGCCTGATGTTGAAACTGCTTGTAAGCCCTGTCCTGTTGGCCAATTTGGTTTATCACCCTAACAAGGTCTCACCCCACAATGCAGCATGCTGGTCACGATTTTGGCAACCACAGATAGCAGAATGTGATGATGCAGTCTGAGGCCATCCAGGATTTTCTGCAGCTGTGAATAGTGCATGCCTCCTGTGATACATCATTCCTGAAAGACAACAAGAGAGGAACACATTACAGGACCATATACATGGGCATCCACTATGTACAGATCCTGCACAACCAATACAGCTGCACTATCCACCACTGCCTCACTCATCATACCCCACAGTCTATCAACATAATACATGTGTGGCTATCACCAAAATAGTAGCAATACAGGACATGCCCCTGTGTGCCATGACAGATTCTGCTGTATGTGCCTACACCCATCACTGCAGTCTACTGTGGTGTGTCCCCTATGGTGAAGGTCCCGCTAATATGTAATACAGCCACTGTCGGACAAATAGCTGTGTGATATTAGAACTATATGAGGACAGTCCAGCAGCACCAGTGTGCCAGAATGACAGACAGCAGTGCAAACCTGCTATAGTATATGTTCTCTGTAGGCATCATACCTCTCCACTACACAGATGTTTGTGGAATGTGAACGTGCGCCTCATAGATGTGGCCCTTTTGGCACAAACATGTGGATGTCTGATAAATCGCTGGCCTTTCATTAATGGTTGTTGTGATACAATAGAGGATGTGGCCGTCACATGCCAGACCCCTTGGAAAACATTTATGCTACAGTAATATCTGTTACTGTATTCATAGTCTTACTTTGTGTGGCCAATATGTATTCTCTGTTACTGAGTTTGGGCCTGTGTCACCCCATTAATTATGGCTATGACCTGAATCCTTGCTGTAGGGGGTTGACAGGTATGTTAGCCATAGCTGTCAACCAATGAGGGACAAATGTCAACATAACAGTGACCTACCCAGGTCAGAGACACCTTTACAATGTCAGAAATATTTATGTGTGACATTGACAGACTGAGACGATGCAAATTGCATTACATCATTTGATATTACAGGAGTGTACACCCTCACTTAGTGTCACTAGGTCTAACACAGATGCCACTACCTTTCCTACAATAGCCGACCATTGTAGGAGGGTGTAACGGGCAGAGCTGGGATTTGACTCAAAGTAGGGACAGTTGAGAGGCATGCATGTAGCTGTTGGACAGCTGGGTATCACCAACATGTCAATACCATAGATGTATTACAGGCCTACTGTTATAATCTCTATTCCCCATACCTCCATCCTCCCATCTGCATCCCCTTATATGGGGACATCTATTACATACATAGTAGAGTGAGGTAATCCTTTTTTGAAGTGTTCTTCTGCAAATAACTTGCAAATCCATTGTCTGTGTGAACAAAACAACATACAGACCTGTTTCCCATAGGCAGTTGCTTGGCCTTTGTTGGTAATGCTAATTAACAGGTAGTTGCCTGCACACCAATCTGTGTCTCAGACTTCCTAATTGCATCCAAAACAGCTGAGTTGTACTTTCATTAGCCAATGACATGGCACCACATTGCAGTATTTAAGGCCTTAATGTAGGCCTAGGCCCCTTTCTGTCTTTGAGATGGACATTGGTGAGGTGTAGAGACTATAGCATCACAGAGGGTAGGTACAAATGCTGTCCACTGTTGTGATTTGTGAGGTATGTCCACACTTATGCCTGATATGTTTGGCCAGTGTACCATGACATTGTGATCATCTGGTGGTTCATTATTAAACACTGTAGGCTGAGGTCAGTAAGGAGAGAGACATGTGAGTGTCACACATCATACCCATTAAAATATGCACGCTAACATAAACTGTTAAACGTGTCCCTATCTCTGGACCCCCCCCCCCTCCATGTATAGTTTTGTCTGGCTCCGCAGTTCAAGGGGATTATGAGGCATGGTAGGTCTATAGCAACTAGCGTAACATACAGCTATGTATGCTCCAAACACATAGGGAGGAGTGTGTACACTTTGGAGGTCAGCAGCTGTACTTGTAACTGTGGCAGCAGTGGCAGCCCTGTTGTTACTGCAGAGCCAGGGTAGGCATAACCTTTACAGTCCAATCAAGACATGTGCTTAAGGTATATCTGTTATGCAACAGTACCAATAATAGAGTAGCAGGTGACATATAGTTAGGCTATACAAATATGTGCAGTGTGTCCCTACCTGCAGGCCTTTGACTTTTAAAACTGAGTAGCAGATAATTGAATAGCAATAACCTAATGGGATTAAAAATGCAAGACTCAGTTATTACTTGCTGCCTTCATAACAATAAAATTGACATGCAACACACTGGAGTCAAACCCAGGACTGTGTGTGGCAAAATGTTCTGTATGCAAGGAATTTAACAGACTGAGCTACTGGGTTAACGTTGCAGCAGGTGTAGTTGTCAGATATATGTGCAGACATACAGGCTGTGACACACACTATCTGCATCCATCAGTATGTGCATGGCTGTCAAAGGCAGTTGTTCTGCAGCAGGGTCCCAGTTGAACATATGTACTGTGCTATGGTTGCATTAGCATGTGTGTTTAAAGATGTTGCAGGTAAAAGGTGAAATTTACCTGCTATTCCAGACCTCATGTACTGCTATTATTAGTTATTTGGCTGTCTACTGATGTATTTTTGCATCAGAGTGCCAGGTACACACTAATTTTTCACATTAGTTTGCTTTCAGTCTGTCAGTGGCAATCAGTATGTATTCCTGGAAACACCTGTCTTAATCCTGATTTTTGTGACCTAGTGGTTTAATGTAGTAGGCTATAGTTGACGGGGCCTGGGTTTGAGACTTGGCAGCACTGGTTATTTTGTACATGTCCCTAATACTATGAGAAACAAATAAGATCATTAAGGCACATTAAAGCACTGTTAAGCAGGTTTGCATGGCATACTGCATCACAGCGTGCAGCTTAGTTCCTTGCAAAACTGTGCTAAAAAATTAAAAAGAAAAGAAAAAGGGGCTAATAGGACAGTGGTGAAATGGGGCAAGCAGGATGAAAAACATACTGAAAGGCAGGTAGTCATGTGCAAGTGGGATGTAGGAAAGAACAACAGCTTTCCATTTCTTGTACAGCAACAGCTGTGCAGTTTGTCAGATTTTGTGGATGAATTTGGACTCTCAAACCCCAGAGAGAGGAGTGAGGACAACATAATGTGTTGTCATGCCAATTGGACCAAATTAGTTGTGCCCAGTGGACATGTGTGTGAAATGGAGAGCTATGCATGGGGCGATATTTTTCTTGTGGAACAGGTGCCCATTTTTTTTGTTTTTTAATAAGGAGAGTGGAATGTTGGGGAAGGGATGTAGGTACACGTGGGGAGGTAAGTTGGGTAGGAGAGGATGCAGTTGCAGACAGACAAGACAGACAAGACAACAGAGGGGGTGTGACACATGAGGGGGGTAAACACCTTGGATGGGGAGGGGGTTGTGGAATGAAATTCAAGCATGACAGAGATACTAGGTAACATATATATTACTACATAGAATGCAGGTGAACAAAATATATTGTTAGTGGGCTGAAATATCTGTGAAGTCTACAAATCATATCAGATTATTGGGTTGGCTAGCTCACCATTATACATTTGCAGACAGTATATATGCAGTCTACTGCTATTACACTGTTATACTTGCCTGCAGCACCGTACCTCAGAGCCTGAATGCATATAGCTGAAATGCAATGGTTAAAACAAGACAATCCTGATATATACAATATAACTTGGATGTTATTGCTATTGCTTCATGTGTTATTGCAGAACACATGTCATAATTCATTTCTTGCAAAATAGCTTTGAATCTACACTTATTGTACAACACTCTTTATTAGATATACCTTGAGGCAGGTACTGGTATTGTTCTGTGTTTTTATTGTCATAATCAATTTCATGCAAAACAGCCCTAATTCCACACATATTGTGCAACACAACTTTATTAGAGTTACCTTCATGCAGTTACTGATATAGTTTCACATTTTTATTGCACAACAATAGTTGTAATGCAGCTGTTGCAGTACAGCTGTAATTTCACAGTTATTACAGTAGAAACTTTATTTTGTTTACTTTATCCAAGGTTAATGCTTTGCTCTTCCCTGCTTATTGCACTGCAGTTGGCAGTAGTCACTTATTGCAGTCCAGGTCTACATCCACATTCAATGCAATACAATCTTTACTGTATATACCTAATAGCAGGTAATGCTTTACTCTTTCTTGCTTATATAACTATAGATTGCAAAATACATCTGTACTCACCACACTCACGGTGCAAACTGGCTAAGCACCCAGTATGTGGCTCAATGTTGTGAGTCCTCTCCTCTGCAGCTATTGGGAGAGAAGCACACCATTATGCATACCAGTTTGGCAGACATTCAAGAATAGATATTGATGAAACACAAGTAAACATACTTACATACATGTGGGAAATTCCCTGCCCTGAATTCTTGGAGTCAGGTCCAAAAGAGCCCCCCTTCCATTTTTTCAGGTCATCATGGTGGTGACATAACTGCTCACCTGTATGGGAGATACCTGTTACTCTGGTGAGGTCCCTTGCCGCTGTTCCCAGGCCTCTAAACTCTGGTAATGTCCCTGCATTTGCCGGTCTTCATGGTTTTTAACTAGGAGTCCAAGCATGACCCTGGACTCCTCCAGAATGCCCTGACACTGCTCCCAAAATTGCACACCTCTCCAGCACCTGCCATATTATCCTCAGAGTCAGAACTCCAATGGATTATGCAGTATTCCTGCCTATTCCATTTAATATAGCCTGTTTCCCACCCTTTAATGCCATTGGGCAATATTTAAAACTGTGGCACATAGCTTAGCACCATGCAAACCAGTGCAGCTCAGCTGAGCAGTGCTTAAACTGACAATGCTTTGCAGTGTGCAAACCAGCTAAGCACTGCTAAGTGCTGCCAAGCAGTGCTAAAATGTATCGTGTTTCAGCAGTGCTTAGCATGGCTTAGCACATCTTTGCAGAGCTTAGTTGAGCATAGCAGATCAGGATTTAAAAATAATTTGCATAATTTGTATTTAGAAAATAAATGCTTAATATCCCTTCCAGGTATTCAAACTCTGCACCTAGTGCACATAAGGCCATAATTCTACCCATTTGGCTACATGGATATGTGGAATGCTGCTGTATATTTACATATACCTCTGAGCTACCTTTAAGCAATGCTGAACACCGCACTGCACTGTGCAAACCTGGTCAACTATGCTTAAACCTGACCTTTTCATAAATCATTAAAAACATCCGGTTTCTATTTTTATATGTCTGTTACATGTCAATTGCTGTGCTCTGTGCTGCGCCACACAAACCTGCTTTTTATATTAAAAAAAAAACACTTTAAATTACATTGATATACTGCGATTGAACAGTGCAGGGGATGTGCTGCTCATCTGCGGACACAGTTAGCACCACACTCCCTACACTGATTCACTAACCATGTTCCACAGCTCTACCTTGGCAACGAGTCATGATTAATATGCATGGCATGCTGCTGAGGAGGAACTGTGTACACAGACATGGTAACAGTCCGTGTAGGCTCTACATGGAGCCTACATGGATTTAACTAAATCCTGGGTCTAATCATTAAAATTCATCAGGTAAGCCACTTAATTGTGACCAAAATCTAAACTGGTGAATAATATTCAAAGTTCTCATTTTGGCAGTTGACGGTTCTATTTCACAGACGTTTTTGCTAAATTAATGAATGTATTTATTTTTATTTTATTTTACAGTTGCTGACCAGGATAGTCCGACTGGACACAGGTCCATTTTCAACGGAGGCCCGGGGAGAAAAGCTCCAAACTACAACTATACTTAACAGTTAGTATGAAATACAGAAATATAATGCATTGTTTAGCACATATAGCAAATGTTAACACAGTAAAGAAAAACTCAGATAACAAAGTTAAACAGCAGTTGCAACATAATACAGTGCCAGGGCAGTGCATGGCCTGCCCAGGGCAAAATATCACACTAGGAAAAAAATACAGTAACTTATTTAAAAGTATATTCAGATAAACGTAAATAGGTAGGAATATTCATGACAGATAAAAATAGGCTATTGAATTCAGTGGAAGAAAGAGTAGTTTCACATTTCCAATTCTTTGTGACTATTTTTCTTCCTATAGCTAAAATGGACCAAATGAGAGGCACCTGCACCCTAGAAATGGAATCTGGAACTGGAGCATTAAATAAGATCAATGAGTTAGAAATTATACTATTATCTGTCTACAAAGCTTGAGCAAAATTTCTAAATTAAACCCAAAAAGGAGTTGCTATTTTACAATCCAATATCATATGAAACCAATCTGCATTAGAGACTTCATTACATCTTTAAGAATTGATTTTCCCAAAGTTATATATTAAAGCTGTTTTATGTGGAGTTAAAAAGCTCTGTGAAGAAATCTCCATGTATATATTTTCCAATAATGAGAAATCCTGCAGATTTAAGACTTAAGCATTTATCTTCATCAGACAATGCATTTTTTAATATTTTCTTCCAGTTTATCAGTTCTAAACTGCAAAGTATCATTGCTTTAAACATTTAATTGACTACCAGAAAACAAATAATTTTTCCACACATAAATGTCCTTCTTTTTATTACACAGTTCCAGAAATTTTATCATCAATCCATTGGTTTTAAATGTTAAGTCACAAAAAAATATCTGTTCCAGTATGTATAAAAGACTGAATTTCTTGAACTTTAAAACAAAAAAAATTACCAAATTGTCCCATAAATAATATCTGTCAGTTAACATGTTGATTTACTCTTATTATCACAGTTCATAAGTTCATAGGTATGTACTAGGCTATTGGCCCTAGGGCCTATATAAGCCTAGCTAAAAAGGTACCTTGGCTTTCGCCACCCAAGAAAATTATTTTCCTATGCCCCTGTCGAGCAGACTCACAGAAGTTATCCCCTGGGTGAATTTCCTATTTCCCATCCAATCATCAAGATTTTTCTGAAAGAGTGCTAATGAGGAGCTTTGTTTGATATAGATAGGTAGTTTGTTCCAGAGTATGTGAAGTCTCTTGGACAGGAATCTATCTTTACAGCATGTTCTGTTGATTGTGATGACAAGGTTTAGGTCCCTAGAGCATGTAGCTCAGACGGATTGGGATTTCTTTAAGTGGAGCATGTCCAACAGCTCTGGGTTTGACATAGCTTTGTATGTTACGCAGTGATCGCCTCTGAGTAGGCGATATGCGACGCAGTAAAGCTGGAGTTTTTTGAGACAGTCTGAGTAGGGCATCTGTTTGAGGCCAGTAATCCTCCTTGTGAGATATTTCTGTGACTTTTCCAGTTGTTGTAGATGTCTTGTGAGGTACATACCAAAAGGGGCGTTGTACTCCATAATGGGTCTAATGAGTGATGAGTAGAGGGGAGCAATTACCTCTTTTTTCCTGGATGAGAAACATTTTATGATGAGGTGTGCCATATAGAAGGATTTCCTGACTACTGTGGTGATGTGATTATCAAAGGAGAGACTACTGTCCACCTGTGTCCCAAGGTCTCTTATCATACTTTTGGTGTTAAGTAGACTACTGCCTATGTGGTAGTTCATGGGTACAGAGTTTTTACCAAAGGGGATGACAGTGCACTTTTTGGCATTGAGCTTGAGGCCATGGCTTTGACACCAAGCATCTGTCTCAGTGAGGCCCTTTTGTAGAATGTCCCCATCATTAGGAGTTTCGATTATGGCTCCTAGTTTGCAGTCATCTGCGAGCTTCGTTAGCCAAAGACTTTCTGTGTTCTTCTGTACTTCAGAGAAGTAGATACAAACAGGAGACCCAGGACTGAACCCTGTGGTACTCCACTTGTCACTGGTCTGAAGTCAGATTTGGAGTCTGCTACTTTCACAGTGTGGGTTCTAGGGATTTATACCTAGTTTAGTGAGTTTATCTATAATTCCAGAGTAGGGGATGGTGGTGAAAGCCTTGGCAAGGTCTAGATAGGCTGTGTTAACCATTTTACCTTTGTCTACGGCTTTGGTGACTGCTTCAAAGAAGTCTGTCAGGTTTAGGAGACATGATCTGCCTTTGACAAACCCGAACTGGGTGGGGTCCTGACTTTGGAGATTACCGATGTCTTTGTTTATAAGTTCCTCGATGATACATTCCATGGTCTTGCAGACCTAGCTCATCAGGCTAATGGGGCGGTAGTTCCTGGGGTCCATGGTGGCTCCCCCTTTATGGAGTGGGATAACCGCTGCTGTGCGCCGTTCAGTGGAAACAAAGCGTGAGGTGAGGCTATGACTGAGCATGGTACTTAGGTAGGGTGCCAGTTCATTCTGCAGTTCATGCAGAACGCAACCTGGGATGTTGTCAGATCCCATGGATGCTGTGTTCTTGGCTTTGGAGAGTGTGGTTTTTACCTGTACAGCTGTGATTACAGGAATTTTGCATTCTTCCGTTATAGAGATGGGCACTTTAGGAGGTGAGAGGGGGAGGGGTAAAGTTAGCACTGAACCTATCTGCCAGGATGTTGACAATAACAGTTGGGTCTGTATATTTAGTGCCATTCTACTGTAACTCAGAGCAGATCTGAGTGTTGCCATTGACATAGCTATAGAATGCTTTGTGACTGTCTTTAGAATCAGTGGCAATTTTGTTTTCATAACTAGCTTTGGAGGATTTTATGAGGGATCTCAGCTTCTTACTGAGGCTGACCAGGGAGTTCCTCCAGTCATGGGATTTTACTCTTTTTTTGCAACAGTTTCTTTCTTCTGTTGTAGAGCTTGTTTATGGCAGGAGACCACCAGATTGGCTTCCTTTTTTTGGAGGATAGCATCTTGGTTCTGTTAGGAATAGCACAATCCATGCACTCGTGTAAATGCTTATAAAGTGTATTTGTGTAGGATTCAACAGTTGTACCTCTATTGTCCATCTGCATGGGTGTCGTGAAGTTTGCCACTTCTGTCTTGAGAAGCGTGAAGTTGGCTTTGGAGAATTTTTTTATGGTGGCTTCCCTAATGAGAGGTGAGGGTGTGATGTTGATGTCTAGGGTGATTAGCTTGTGGTCGGATCTGACCAACAAGGAATTGACCTCTGGTGTGGAACACCGGTCGCCCATGTTGGTAATGACCAGGTCTAGGATATTGCTGCCCCTGGTGGGGGTGTGGATAAATAGATCCAAGGCATTGGAATTTATGAATTCCAGAAAATGTTGAGCAAAAGAGTTGGTGCATGAGTAGTTTTCCCAGTTAATGGTGGGGTAGTTGAAATCACCCATTATTAGGGTGTTGGGTCTTACCCTAATATTTTCCAGTGTATCACGAAATGAGGAGTGGAAATCTTGGGGCATGGTGGGGGATCTGTAGCAAGCTACAATTTGGATTGCGGTCTTGCCCAGAGTTAGTTGCACTTGAATAATCTCAGATGCATTATGCTGAGCAACTAGCCTGGAGGTGTGGATATCCTTAATGAATATTGACACACCTCTGCCTTTATTGTTTCAGTCCAGAATTAGGTGGTGGTCTCTTCTTTTTAAAAACAGTTTTATTTGCAGTTTGTTGCTGATTTCCTTTTTTACCTGCTGTCACTACTGCTTTTGTTTCAGTTACTCCATTATCTGTTGCCAGAAAACAACCCCCCTTCTTACTTTGTTGCTGCTTTCCTCTTTTACTTCCTGTCACTGCTGAAGAAATTTTAACTACTGAATTCTCTTTGACCACTTCACCTGGTTCATTTTCCACAACCTCCAAACTTCTAAAAAAGTTATCAGTCATTTCACTTCATGAAACAGCAAAACTGTCACCTGGAGCATCCTGCTGGATTATTTTTAACACAAAAATATCTATGTGATGTGGAATGTCACAACTCCACCAGCCTACACTTATCTTGAATTCCAGAGCATTTTCTGGAAAATAAACTTAAAAAGGCATAAGATAAACAAATGTCAATAATTTGTGAACAACCCAAGAACAAAGGCAAAAGTACCAACCAATAAGTAATGACAGGAACCTGAGGACACAGAGACTCGTACACGGAAGATGTAAATCTTAAAAACTTGAAACTTTAATCCACAAGTTGAGCGCTTTCGACTGGACACCTCAGTCTTCTTCAGAACAATTAAGCAAGTGCTCATACACCATTATATATCATTCTAATAACATCAATTAGTAAAAAACCGCCAAAAACATTAAAGGTATATACCTTAAACAATATATAATATGCCTGAGTTTCATAAAACATAAACCATCATCTCTATATGCACATAAATTACTCCTATAAAACATATTAGTAACATGTAATAATGTGCTAATATCTAAAGTAAAAAATTCACTAAAATACAAGTATTCATAATTAATGAACGTATTAAATATAAATCTAAAAAATACCTTGCTGCACTTAATATATAAGGCAAAATATAAATAACATTGATAACTGTATGAAGAGTTAAATGAAATATAATGTATTGAGCTAAAAAGCTCTGTGCATCTATGTAAAATATACAAACACTATAGCCCATTTTAAAATGACTGACGTGTCTATCAAGCCAATGCTAAAAAAGGTTTGATACTAATAGAATCGTTCAACCCAGGGGGACGTGTGGCATCCAAAACTATCTGCCACTTGCTCTCTAAAGCAGACAACCGCATCTTCCAATTGCCCCCAAATGTTGAACTCCTCACTTGGTCAATTATCGTAAACCGGAAGGTGTGCTCTACCCCTTGCTCATGTAAATGTCTATATAGAGCATTTTTTGTGTCCTTTTTCTTTATACGGTATTCATGTTCATATATCCGCTTTTTAAAGCGTTCAGTTTTGCCTACATAGTAGGCAGAACAGGCTACACATAACGCAAGATAAACCACTTGACTTGTATTGCAATTTCCAGTTCTAGATTTTATATAGGTAAAATTCAGATCTTTTAACTTAAAATGTCTGTCTTCATTAATGTAGTGGCATTGCCTACATCTTCCACATTTTTTTGTTCCCTTGAACATATTTGATCTATCTAAAGAACTATTGTCATTTTCCAATAATCTTTTAAGATTACTCCCTGTCTTGTATATAAATTTGGGTTCGCTACCCACCAGTTGATCCAATTTAGTAGCCTTAATTAAATCCCAATGATGACACAAGATGTCCTGGATGTAATGAGTGTGAGGTGTATAGGTTAAAATACATGCTCTTTTATAAGAAAATTCTTTAACCGTCACCTCCCTTTTGTCCTCGTAATTTCCCAATAAGGGGGAATATTTGTTCCCCCATTCCTTGTGCACATACTGAATTACATCCACTAACATCTGATGTGGGTACCCCCGATTGAGGAATAACTTTTTAAGAGTATCGAGCTCAGTGGTCATAATAGTGTCTGTGGAAGACATTCTGGCCGCTCGAATACACTGGCCTTTGACAATATTTTTAAATATATATCTAGGGTGGTTACTAGTAAAACATAAATAATCATTAGAAAATGTGGGTTTCCGATGAATCTTAGATGAAAAACCTTCCTTTTCAAGTCCTATCATCACATCTAAATAAGGAATGTTCGTGGTGCTGGTGCTGTAAGTGAATTTTAAAAACTGGGAGGAGTTGTTCATAAATTCCATAAATTCGTCTAATTTCTCCATAGAGCTATGCCAGAGGACGAAGATATCGTCCAAAAATCTGGCGTAAAATAATATGTAAGAAAAAAACTCACTTTTAAAAACAATTTCTTCCTCCCAATCTAACATCACGAGGTTTGCAAAGATGGGAGCACAAGAGGCTCCCATCGCAACACCCTTTATTTGTTTGTAATATTCCTCTTGGAAGACAATATAATTGTGTTCCAACACAAGCCCCATCATATCACACAAAAGGGTTATTCTGTCCCAACTAAAGGTGGAATGTTTTTTCAAGCTGTTGGCAAAATGTTCTAAACCCTCCTCTTTGGGTATGCTTTGGAAAAGATCCACTACATCAATCGTTAAGAGAATAAGATCCTTATTCCATATGTCGTGTGTTAATTTACCTAAAAAATTCCAAGAATCTTTCATTATGTGAGGAATTGTTTGGTAAATGAATTTCAATTGGTGGTCTATCCATCTCCCTATATTGAAAGTTTTGGAATTGGAACCGGATATGATGGGTCTAAAGGGGGGGTGATCCAAACATTTGTGTATTTTTGGAATCCCACAATTTTTGCCAAAATGGGATAGTCGTTTTTCAAAAACATGTAAGTCTCATTCGTAATCCTGTTGTCAATTAGATACTCTTCGATGGCTAGATCTATACGTCTGTGTCCTATGTTAATCTGATTGATGGACACAGATTCATATGTGTCCGTTTGATTTAGGATTTTCATTATACAGGAATTATACACGTCAGTTTGAAATATGACGATCCCACCCCCTTTATCCGGTTTCATAATACGTAGTTCTCTGTTACATGTAATTTTGTTTAAACATTCTCTCTCTGATGAAGTCAAATTGAATTGAATGTTGTTGTACTGGTCCTGCCTTTTCCTTAAATCCCTGTGTAGTTTGTATAAGTCCTTGCAAACTAGTTGTTCATAATTGGAAATGCTGGGATGGGAAACAGGAACAAATGTGTTTTTCTTGCGTAAAGATGGAATAACTAAATAACCTTGATTATCTACCTTATTATCAAATAAAATAGCCAAATTTAATTTTCGGCAATAAAGTTTCACTTGCTTAATATTGTCAAATATATTGCTGCATACTGTGGGAATAAATTTCATTCCTTTACTCATGACCTTAATGAACTGTTCATCAACCTCCACGTCAGTGTAGTTATAGACATTGAATCCCTCGTATGTAACATGTGTATAGTGAGGGGTCCGCATAACCAAAAGATTGGTTCGTACTGTTTCATTGTGTACTACAGGTTGTACAAACGAGGGTATCAAGAAGGGGTCCATAACTGTGGATGGAATATCCCTTGAAACATCACTGACACTTGTGTGGGGTAGTGCTGTTATTTCTTGTATTTGTTCCATGGCTTGCGTGGGTTTCTGGGGAGCTGTGGGTATTCCATCTGAAAATTTTCCTCATTTCTTAGTTTACTATTAGAATTCAGAGAAGATCTTCCCTCACTATTCTTCCATTTAGGCCATATGTACGCCCGGTTTGAATTATATGAGTCTACATCTCTAACTAGTTTGTTACTTTTCCTTTCAAAAATGCTTTTGATTTTACTATCTGCTAAATGAAATTGTTTACTAAATAGTTCCTTCCATGAATCAAAGTCAACATCACAAGTAATAGCTTCATACATATTTTCTAACTCTTCTACCAATAACTCACATTTTTCTTGTTGGAATTTGATCAAAAGTGATATATATGTACATCCAAAATTATCAAATAATTCATTGAACTCATAAATTACATTTTGAGTGTATGGGATACCCAACGGAAGCTTAAAAAACCTTAAGCCTTTAGGTACCACCTTTAATTTCAAACAATTGTTCAAATAACTGATGTCCATCTTGCAATTTTTGTATGCAACAAGTCTCTTCCCAAAATCAAAAATCATGTCTTTTAAAGAACCATACACATGTTCCTTAAAGTCCTGATGGTTTTGAGAACCTAGCTGGAAATTAAATTCATTTGACTTATTGTTCAAAAACTTTTCCATAAGATCTTTTTCATGAACAATAATGTTTCTCTTGAACACATTTTTAGGAGTATTGTTCCTATCACCACCATGTCTATCATAGATCATGAACTTAGGTTTAGGGCTAGAAATAACGTGATGAGCAATATCTTTTCGTGCATTCAGTGATTTCTTAACATACATTTCACACTGTTTACTCACTTGTGTAACCTTAGGCCTTGCTCCTATTCGCTCCGCTTCCCGTCTAGCCCTAGTGACACTGAAGTCAAAAGTGAAATCTTGTGCGGGTGAAATGCCAAGCTGGTCAAACGGAATACCAGCATCATGAATGGAGAAACAATCGGCTTCATTTTGTATGGTTACTGAATTAGTCCCATCATCTAATAAGTCAATTTGACCATTGGAAAGGTTACTAGCGTCTTCCTTCGGTCTAAACACTTGTGGTAACCCTTTTTCTGGCGTGGGCACATCCCGTCTACTGCGTACACATTCACGTTCTTGCTCACTAGCGTGTTGGATCATATGGTCGTCAGCTGCTATTTCACGTTCGTGCGTAAACACAGGAGTGCTTGGCTGTTTAACATTTACACCACGAGAATCAAGTACCTGATGCAATTTAAAGCAATTTGATGTCAAGTTAGCTACAAGTTCATGTAGCTTTTTTAGTTCACTCTGAACAGCTGAAACTTCAGCTCGAAGATCGCAAAACTCTTCCCGTGACCATAAAGCCCCAGTAGTCTCCTCCGGATCCATAAAAGCAGACAACCAAAGAACAAAGGCCAAGTACCAACCAATAAGTAATGACAGGAACCTGAGGACACAGAGACTCGTACACGGAAGATGTGAATCTTGAAACTTTAATCCACAAGTTGAGCGCTTTCGACTGGACACCTCAGTCTTCTTCAGAACAATTAAGCAAGTGCTCATACACCATTATATATCATTCTAATAACATCAATTAGTAAAAAACCGCCAAAAACATTAAAGGTATATACCTTAAACAATATATAATGTGCCTGAGTTTCATAAAACATAAACCATCATCTCTATATGCACATAAATTACTCCTATAAAACATATTAGTAACATGTAATAATGTGCTAATATCTAAAGTAAAAAATTCACTAAAATACAACAAATATTCCCCCTTATTGGGAAATTACGAGGACAAAAGGGAGGTGACGGTTAAAGAATTTTCTTATAAAAGAGCATGTATTTTAACCTATACACCTCACACTCATTACATCCAGGACATCTTGTGTCATCATTGGGATTTAATTAAGGCTACTAAATTGGATCAACTGGTGGGTAGCGAACCCAAATTTATATACAAGACAGGGAGTAATCTTAAAAGATTATTGGAAAATGACAATAGTTCTTTAGATAGATCAAATATGTTCAAGGGAACAAAAAAATGTGGAAGATGTAGGCAATGCCACTACATTAATGAAGACAGACATTTTAAGTTAAAAGATCTGAATTTTACCTATATAAAATCTAGAACTGGAAATTGCAATACAAGTCAAGTGGTTTATCTTGCGTTATGTGTAGCCTGTTCTGCCTACTATGTAGGCAAAACTGAACGCCCCTTAAAAAAGCGGATATATGAACATGAATACCGTATAAAGAAAAAGGACACAAAAAATGCTCTATATAGACATTTACATGAGCAAGGGGTAGAGCACACCTTCCGGTTTACGATAATTGACCAAGTGAGGAGTTCAACATTTGGGGGCAATTGGAAGATGCGGTTGTCTGCTTTAGAGAGCAAGTGGCAGATAGTTTTGGATGCCACACGTCCCCCTGGGTTGAACGATTCTATTAGTATCAAACCTTTTTTAGCATTGGCTTGATAGACACGCCAGTCATTTTAAAATGGGCTATAGTGTTTGTATATTTTACATAGATGCACAGAGCTTTTTAGCTCAATACATTATATTTCATTTAACTCTTCATATAGTTATTAATGTTATGTATATTTTGCCTTATATATTAAGTGCAGCAAGGTATCTTTTTAGATTTATATTTAATACGTTCATTAATTATGAATACTTGTATTTTAGTGAATTTTTTACTTTAGATATTAGCACATTATTACATGTTACTAATATGTTTTATAGGAGTAATTTATGTGCATATAGAGATGATGGTTTATGTTTTATGAAACTCAGGCATATTATATATTGTTTAAGGTATATACCTTTAATGTTTTTGGCGGTTTTTTACTAATTGATGTTATTAGAATGATATATAATGGTGTATGAGCACTTGCTTAATTGTTCTGAAGAAGACTGAGGTGTCCAGTCGAAAGCGCTCAACTTGTGGATTAAAGTTTCAAGTTTTTAAGATTTACATCTTCCGTGTACGAGTCTCTGTGTCCTCAGGTTCCTGTCATTACTTAATAATTTGTGAACAGTAAAAGTTATTAAAGCTTTATAAATAGCAATGTTATCAGTAAGAAGTATTCTTTACAGTCGTAAGTCAATGCATTCATAGTCATTTCCATAAGTCCCATAATATATTATAATGTACACAAATCCCATATTATATTTTTTGTAAACTCCCACAAACAAATTTTCATATCTTGAAACTGTGCAATCTAGATGTATGTTGTTAGAACATTTTTGTTAACCAGGCATACGTTTGCACATGACAACAAGAGATGCCTCTATAATTGCATGTTTATTGAAATGTTTGCATAAATATGAACACATACTCTTAATTTTACAATTATCAAAACAAATAATACTAGCTATCTCTCAAGATCTGCAAATTACAGTGCAAATATCAAATACAGCGTCTGAAGTTTCACTTAATGTCATGCAACAGTTGGCAAGTCACTCCATTTTTGAAGTATTAAGAACATATTGAAATATTGCTTATTTTCATAATTACTAGCAAAATCTAACAATATTCCAGTATAGTGTGATATAAACCAGTACTGACAGCAAATTGTACATTCGTGCCTCAAACCATATACCTCAATATCATGCAAGTCTCTCACTTATGAAAATATAAACATAAATTTAAAAATATGGATAGTAAGTGGCAAACAATTTCTCCACTGCTTCTCTCATATTCCTCACTAAAACCGGGGCAAGGTATCTCTAAATTTAAATGTATGCATTTGGCCACACACCAATCCGATATAAGACAACAGGTCATTACTATCTCCCTTGCCAAGCATATAATAGAATGCAGCCAAATGCATATACATTTAAATTCAGTCATCCAAGTTTTAGCAAGGAATATGAGAGAGGGTGACATTAATAATAAGCTAGAAATAATGGAATATGGCTGGAATTTGTGACTGGAAGCCGATCACAGACCTGATCTGTATACTGTTATTGTTCTAAATTGGACGTGCTATTCATTTTAATAAATACTGATGAAGGAAGTTTATCCCAAAAGCTTTGTCATTTTATTCTTGCTTTTTTCTTGTTTTTATTAAAAGTAGTGTGATATTTTTTGAAGTCCGGTATTTGTTTTTGTTGTGGATTATACTACTGTTGACTTCAATTAACTGGTCTGCGATCCTGTTGTTCTTTGCTGTTCCTTCTCCAAGGAGACAGCTAAATGCTGCTCATTTGTAACAACTATAACACAGGTATCTTTGTTTACATAGGTTCATAGATTAGTACTAAGCTAACTGCCCTTGCGAGCCATTTTAAGCCTAGCCAATTATCCCTTGTGAGACTCAAACCCTGCACCTTGTGTTTGTAAGGCAAACACCTTAACCATTAGGTCACTCTCCCACCCATTAAGGGAATCTGAATCTACACATCAAACAAATTTTTCTTTAAAGTTTCACTTTCCACTTCGAGACCCACCATAGCTTTTCTCTCCTCCTCAATGCTGCTGCTTCCCTTAGGCCTCTTTCTTGCTGCTGTAGGAGGCATCTGGTGCCATCTAATAGCTCCAAAATGCAAGTGAAGTTACCCAGTGTCTTGGCCAAGTTTCCTCTAGTCATTATAGATACCACCTCACGTCTCCCATAATAAGTGGTCATTGGCCTAGTGAGACTAACCTGGTCAACAAAATGAATGTCTAAATAATTATATCACAGGTTCACAGGTGAACATTAGGATAACTGCTTTAAAGAACCATTTTGAATGTAGCTGGTATCCTGAGATTGGAATCAAACCCTATATCTTGTGTCTAGGAGATGAAGACCTTAACCATTGTACCAAACTGACTCCCATTATGTTTTTGCACTCTTAATTATTTTAATGCATCAGAATCATGAGTGCTTATTATTATGATATCTGTAAAGTGATATTTGAGTTTTTTCCAGAATTCACTTAAAGACCCCTTTATACAACTCATGCTAGCTATATTGAAATATTTTTTTCACTTCCATGTAAATGGCAGTAGTGTGTGTCCCAGCATCTTGTACAGCATTTGGAACCTATTTTCATTTTTACTTTTTTGCTTGAATTCCTGATTTGTGCTTACAGAACAGTTCTGACCTCTTTAGCACTTGGTTGTAAATGCTCAAGAAAATATACTAGCTGAATTGCATGTTTTAAGGCTTCCAGTGTTTAGTCAAAGTGGTCACTGACCCTTCCCCGATTCTTCTTAAAATGAATGGTATAAAAATGATGATTGGAATCCAGGAGCTCTTAACTGACCCCTCTTGCTTTTACTTTAAAGAACTTTAAACAGACATTTAAACTACTTTGCCATTCACCAGTGCCTGCAATGGAAAGACGTGTCTTTTATTTTGAATGTTTACAAAATGTGCTGCTTTGGTTCAGAAAAATTCTTTCCTCAGAATGCAGCTCAAAACAAAATATTCTGACCTCCTGTTCTTCAATTTGATCTAATGACAGTTTTTTTTCTTTCTGCTGAGGCACAAATATCTTTATGCATGGCATTTTCCCACTTGTGTTGTGTTATACTGGTAGCTACATCCTTGACTTGTACAGTGTTGCATGCCAACACTTCTTCCAAACTATAATCTTAAGCATGAACAATTTCCAGTATTCTTGTGTTGTGAACATTGTCAGGATTAGTAAGATTTTGGCATTCAGTGTTTTTCCCATGGGAAATGGTCTTTTCATGTTTATGAGTAATGGCTGGGTGAGTTGTTATTATGTATCATGTGATTTATTCTTTATCTGAATGCGATGTTTGAGTAGCGTATGAGTGAGTTTTTATTATGTATCGTGTTCTGTACTTATCTGAATGTGACAGAGTGAACATCAATCCTGACCCTTACAGTCCCACCTCCAACAGCAGGCTGACCTCTCTGAGATTAGTATTGGCAACATAAAACTGCTACCAACCTCCACCCTGAAGGCTCAACCCCTTGAACAGTGGACCCAGTAATGTTGAAAACAATCATTGTCAAAATAGTCATCACCAATAACAAAGTCAACAGCAAAGGAGTGCACTTTGAAAACTGCAGTGTCAAAATCAGGACCTCAGATGACTTTAACATATTTGTCAGTGTCAACAATGCAGCATGGGAGTTCAGCTCTGGCTTTCTTGGTGCCAGTGCTAAAATGGGGACCAGTATGACAAAATGATAAAACAACAAAAACAGTAGGAATTGGAAGAAGTGTTTTTCCAGCCCTGTTACTGGAGGAAAAAGAAAAGGCAGCAAACATTTATTGGTGGACCCTCAAAAATGTCACCAACATTAGTAATAGCGGCTTCTAAGACTTTCTCAAATATATGTCTCAACCCATAATTTTGAACACTTTATAACTAAACAAAGAATTCAAATATCCAATTCTAACTAGCTTATCTAGAGATTTTCAGTCAAACCCTTGAGACTTGATTTATAGACATCAACAAGTGAATGAGATGAAGTCAGTTTTTCCTCCATTCTAGGCTTCTTATAGTAAGGACCTGGAAAGGCTTCACTGGTCTTGTCAGTCACGTGTTTATCTCTTTATGTCTGGAAGATGCATCTCAAACAGTAATTAGCTTAATCCTTAAGGATGAGGGGACTGACTCCAAAGTGGAACTCAAGGGTCAAGCTCTGTCAGGAGTTGGTGCCGAGTCCTGTTCTATTCTAAACAAAATTAACTTATTACTTTGATTGCTAACAAAAGCTGGATTAAGGGCTATATCAAATATCAAAAGCTGCAGAAAAAAATGTGTTCCATCTAAGTAATAAACATACAAGAAAGTTTACCTTTGGTTGAATTTTATAATGGCATTTTTATTTTTAAATACTTTAACTCTCCATGTTGGAGAACACATCTAAACAACTGAAACTTAAGCAACAGTAACAACTGACTAGAAAAAAGGTAGCCATTTAAAATGTTGTGACTCGGATTGTCAATTCCTGAAATCTGGAGACTAAATGACCAAAACTTGGGACTTAGATATATTAAGTCTGAGAATGTCATTTCTCTGAATACTCCCTTTGCAACGAGGTAGGGCAATCTCAGGCATGGTATATACAAGTTCCGGAGCTTGCTTTCCTGAAAAAAAAAACATGTTTAAAGGAAAAGAGCACTGTGCACTATTCACTCTTCTCCCACACATTTGGTCTTTTTTTTGGTCTTTCAGGATATGGCAGTCCAAGTCATGATATAGCCACTATGCAACAGACTTCCCATCCACATAAAACAAAGGTCATCTATGTCCATATTCAAACTCAACTTGGATCTATGGATGGGAAACAGTAAATTAACCCCAGGACTGTCCTTTGTAATAGTAATGGACAGAGGCAGCTTCTAAATGCTTTATCCCGTGTATGGAACCCTCAAATTATCTTTGGTGGGGTCCCAGTTATTCTCGTTAGGGGTAATATATAATTATCCTCCATGGAAAGAGTAAGGTCAATCGACAACCAAAATAACAAAATCATCAAGCAAACTCTAAGGGTAATACTACTCAATGCTAGAAGTCTAAACCTCAAAATGCACTCACTTGAGGCACTCCTTAAAATGGAGAACAACGGCATCTGTGCAGTGACAGAGACCTGGTTGAAGGCTCCAGAGAGCACCCCTGCATTATCAGGCTATAATTCATACCACACCTTTTGGCCACCTAACCTAGACCAAAACACTAAAGGCAGAGGCGTGTCCATATTCATTAAGGATATCCACACCTCCAAGCTAGTTGCTCAGCATAATGCATCCGAGATTATCCAAGTGCAACTAACTCTGGGCAAGACCACAATCCAAATTATAGCTTGCTACAGATCCCCCACCATGCCCCAGGATTCCCACTCCTCATTTCTTAATACACTGGAAAATATTAGGGTACAACCTAGAACCCTAATAATGGGCGATTTCAACTACCCCACCATTAACTGGGAAAACTACTCATGTACCAACTCTTTTGCTTAACATTTTCTGGAATTCATAAATTCCAGCGCCTTGGATCAACTTATCCACACCCCCACCAGCGGCAGCAATATCCTAGACCTGGTCATTACCAACATGGGCAACCGGTGTTCCACACCAGAGGTCAATTCCTTGTTGGTCAGATCCAACCAAAAGCTAATCACCCTAGACATTCACATCTTGAACCCACCCCCTCCCCATTAGGGAAACTACCGCAAAAACTTTCTCCAAAGCTAACTTCATGCTTCTTAAGACAGAAGTGGCAAACTTCACGACACCCATGCAGATGGACAATAGAGGTACGACTGCTGAATCTTACACAAATGCACTTTATAAGCACTTACACGAGTGCATGGATCGTGCAATCCCTAACAGAAACAAGATGCTATCCTCCAAAAAAAGGAAGCCAATCTGGTGGTCCCCTGTCATAAACAAGCTCTACAACAGAAGAAAGAAACTTGCAAAAAAGAGTAAAATCCTATGATTGGAAGAACTCCCTGGTCAGCCTCAGTAAGAAGCTGAGATCTCTCATAAAATCCTCCAAAGCTAGTTATTAAAACAAAATCACCACTGATTCTAAAGACAACCACAAAGCATTCTATAGCTATGTCAAGAATCTCAATGGCAATACTCAGATCTGCTCTGAGTTACAGCACAATGGCACTAAATATACAGACCCAACTGTTATTGTCAACATCCTGGCAGATAGGTTCAGTGCTAACTTTACCCCCCTCTCACCCCCTAAAGTGCCCATCTCTATACCGGAAGAATGCAAAGTTCCTGTAATCACGGCTGCACAGGTAAAAACCACACTCTCCAAAGCCAATAACACAGCATCCATGGAACATGACAACATTGCAGGCTATGTTCTACATGAACTACAGAATGAACTAGCATCCCACATAAGTACCATGTTCAATCATAGCCTCACCTTAGGCTTTGTGCCCACTGAATGGTGCACAGCGATGGTTATACCACTCCACAAAGGTGAGCCACCACGGACCCCAGAAACTACCGTCCCATTAGCCTGACGAGCCTGGTCTGCATGGCTATGGAATGTATCATTATGGAACTTATAAACAATGACATTGGTAATCTCCAAACTCTGGACCCCATCCAGTTCGGGTTTGTAAAAGGCAGATCATGTCTCCTAAACCTGATAGACTTCATTGAAGCGGTCACGAAAGCCATAGATGAGGGTAAAGTGGTTCACACAGCCTATCTAGATCTTGCCAAGGCTTTTGACAACATCCCCCACTCTAGAATTATAGATAAACTCACTAAACTAGGTATAAATCCCTATGTCACAAGATGGGTTGCCAACTGGCTCACTGACAGAACCCACACTATGAAAGTAGCAGACTCCAAATCCGACTTCAGACCAGTGACAAGTGGAGTGCCACAGGGTTCAGTCCTGGGTCCTCTCCTATATCTACTTCTCTGAAGTGCAGGCTAACACAGTAGGTCTTTGGCTAAAGAAGCTTGCAGATGACTGCAAACTAGGAGCCATAATCGAAACTCCTAACAATGTGGACATCCTACAAAAGGGCCTCACTGAGACAGACGCCTGGTATCAAAGCCATGGCCTCAAGCTCAATGCCAAAATGTGCATTGTCATCCCTTTTGGTAAAAATTCTGTACCCATGGTCTACCACATAGGTGGTAGTCTACTTAACACCGAAAGTGTGACAAGAGACCTTGGGACACAGGGGGACAGTAGTCTCTCCTTTGATAATCACATCACCATAGTAGTCAGGAAACCTTCTACATGGCACACCTTATCACAAAAGGTTTTTCATCCAGGAAAAAAAGAGGTCATTGTTCCCCTCTACTCATTACTCATTAGACCCCATTATAGAATACAGCACCCCTTTTGGTATGTACCTCACAAGACATCTACAACAACTGGAAAGGCTGCAGAAATACTTCACAAAGAGGATTACCGGCCTCAAACAGATGCCCTACGCAGACCGTCTCAAAAAACTCCAACTTTACTCTGTCGCATATTGCCTACTCAGAGGTGATTACTGCCTAACATACAAAGCTATGTCAAACCCAGAGCTGTTGGACATGCTCCACTTAAGGAAATCCCAATCCATATGAGCTACATGCTCTAGGGACCTAAACCTTGTCACCACAATAAACAGAACATGCTGGAGGGATAGATTCCTGTCCTAGAGATTTCCCATACTCTGGAACAACTACCTATCTATATCAAACAAAGCTCCTCATTAGCACTCCTCAAGAAAAATCTTGATGATTGGATGGGAGATAGGAAATTCACCCCGGGGATCACTTCTGTGGGTCTGCTCGACAGGGACACAGGAAATTATTTTCTTGGGTGGCGAAAGCCAGGGTACCTTTTTGGCTAGGCTTATATAGGCCCTAGGGCCAATAGCCTAGTACCTACCTATGAACATGTGAACCTATGAATCTGCTGGTGTAGCAGAAAGAGAAGACAGTTGTAACTTTTCAAGTTTTATTAAGCAGAAATTGGCTAGGCTTAAAATGGCCGACAAGGGCATCTAGCCTAGTAATCACCTATGACCCTCTAACATTTCAATTGTGAGCCCAGTAAAACAGTAAGTGAACAAACAGTCTTCTAAAATAAAGTGGATAGGGTGATAAAAATGCCAAACGCATATGGAAAGCAGCTAATTTGAAAAGAAATAGTATTGCATTGATGTTCAAAATCACAATGAGGTGGAAATGAACAAAAAGAAATCAAAAATAGCACTACTCTATACTTTTTTCCTCATAAATACAGCACATTTTGGGAAAGTCCTGGGATTGTTTCTCTGATAATGCTACTTCAACAGGTGACAAAAGGAAATCTGAAGGGGAAATGTCTTTTTCTAGAGAATTATGGGTAAAAACGAGGAGCTACTTGTTGTGAAGCCTAACAACAAGGGTATTTAACCTACTGTCAACAAGATGGACCTCTTTACTTCAACATGGTTAAAATCTCTGCCTCACAGCTCTCCAGGATCTGGAGTTCAATTTTATACCCTGGCTACTATTCACTCAGAAACTGTGTCTTCTCCTCATGTTTGTATGTTTTTTTTTCTGGATTATTCCATTTCCTCCCAACTACAAAAATGTGCAACTTGAATGGCTACTGTTAACTGCGTAGGTATATTGCGTTTACCCTTTTCCTGGCCTAAGTCATAGCTTAAAATTGTCCATGATGACAGCATCACTTGTGGCGTCGGGCCTCATAACACTCCTAGGCCGGTTTTAATTACACATTAACACACACCCTGTCAGGCATTATTGCTTGCTTTCATACCCTAAATTTAGATAACTCCACCCATCCTGAAAACAGGATTGGATGTCATAATTTAAACAAGACTGTGCAGACTTACATGAATATAGTTTGTTTTATCTTGCTAAGCAAAAACAACCAACATCGATGAATATTATGTTGTCTTTCGGCTTTTTTCGGTTAGGGGTCGCCACAGTGGAACTCCGGTCCGCTAATGATTGGCAGCAGATTTTCATGAATGCAGAGGTGCCAGCTCGACATTCAACCTTCAACGAAGGCACGCCCATTTATGTATGCCTTTCGAATGCCCACCCAACTGCGGGGAGGACATGCAGACTCCACACAGAAGGCACTCAATGCACTCCAGCCGAGAATCGAAGAATCGAATGGGAGAACCTCTTGCTGTAAGGCAACAACGCTACCGCTGCACCACCATGGAAGTCATCAATGAATATTATAATAGATAATATACACACACATACACACACACACATATTTTATATATATATATATATATATATATATATATAAATATTATAATAGATTTTATATATATATATATATATATATATATATATATATACATTTATATATTATAGGGTCTATATTGAATCAGCGAATGCTTAAAAAGCGAACACTGATTCATCTACCCTAGTTCAGTGAATGCTGAAAATCCTGAATACCCGGAACAGCGAATTTCTTCTCAGGGAAAGAAATCGCTGGGCTGGTTTTGGGAGTTTGCCATTTCCTCCACTGTGATGCGATCTTGGAGTTGGTATATTTAAGTAGGGGGGTGTGGGGGGAGGCAAAGCCCCCCACATTAAATACTGTTTTAATTCTTTTTATTTTTTGTGGAACAGCGATTTTTTTTCCTGGGAAAAAAATCGCTGTTCTGAGTGTTCGGCATTTTCAGCATTCGCTGATAAGCGTTCACTTTTTTAAGCATTCACTTATTTAATATAGACCCATATTATATAGGCAGTATAATAATATATATATTATATAGTAAAGATGAAGATGACAGAATTCATTCTGAAAGACTTTCTATATAAAATCTGGCTCTGTTCTTGTTCAGTATATCCCTATGTATGAATAAGTACCTTTTCATTCCTTATACCTTCTTACCCTCCCTTCTTCACTTAGTTCCTTACTGCTGTCAGATTCTCTTCTCTGACTTTATCTCTAAATATACCAGAAGCCTGTTTCTCCCTCACTTCATATTGCAGTTCCTATTTGCATTAGACTAATTAATTTCTCTACAAGTTGTATACAATTTCTATAAATATTAAATGATTGTCATATAACTTACAATGTTTTTATATATTTGTCTAATATGTTGCAGTTATTTAAACTGAAGATGTTTTTGTTTTATTTTTGAAGATTGTAAAATTATTTTCCTAAATGTTTTGTAAAAATTTGGTACTTTTCTCTCCAGGTATCAGCTGAAAATGGGTTTCTATCCAGTCAGACTTTCCAAGTAATCAATTGTCAATAAATAAAGTGATCAGACTTTAATGATTAACATTAAACTAAGCAGTTGCAACCTTGTGGTGGTCATATTTTGTACAGTATGATGCCTGTGGCGGGGGTAGGGGGTTGAGATTGTGGTATTTGACATCCCAGAACAAGGACAACCACAAAGCATTCTTTAGCTGTGTTCACAACCTCAAAGGCAATACACAATTGTGTGCAGAGGTCATTGTAAATGGCACCATCAATACTGAGCCAGAAACTATGGCAGACCTACTGGCCGACAAATTCAACTCCAACCTTACACCTCTCTTCCCCTAAACTTTTCCTCAGGAAATGCCATCAAATTTGACTGGTCTGTCTACATCCAAGAACACTGCATCAATGGGCCCAGAAAATATCCCTGGATGCCTTCTAAAAAGCATGAAAAAAGACCTATCAGGCCCTCTGGAATTGCTATTTTACTGTAGCCTCATGCATGGAGAACAGCAACAGTCATCCCTCTGCACAAAGGTGGGCCATCAACTGATCCTGAAAACTACAGACCCATAAGTCTTACTACTTTCAGATGCAAAACTATGGAAAGAATGATCAGTTATGATATAGTAAACCTCCAGACACTGGACACAACCCAGTTTTGTTTTGTCAAGGGCAGATCATGCCTACTCAACCTGGTGGACTTTTCTTAAGAAGGTCACCAAAGCAATGGATGAGGGCAACATGTTTCACACTGCTTAGCTTGACTTGGCCAAGGCATTTGACATAATATCCCACTCAGATATTAGTGACAAACTCAACAGCTTAGGTGCAAACCCTTATGTCACCTGGTAGACAGCCAAGTGGCTCACAGACAGGACCCAGGAAGTTAGAATTGGGTAGCCCACCTCTACAAAGAGGCTAGTCACAAGTGGAGTCCCTCAGTGATAGGTCCTGTGGCTACTCCTTTTTGGCATTTACTTCCCTGAAGTCAAAGTTAATGTCAGTGACCTCTGGCTGACTAAATTTGCAGATGATTCTAAATTAGGAGCTGTTCTTGAATCACACACTGGCACAAATGTTCTCCAGGAAGGGCTGACACAGACAAACAACTGGTATCAGAGCCATGGACTAAAGTTAAATGCTAAGAAAAGCATAATAGTATCCTTTGGGAACTCATTCGCCCTTGATAACTATCATATTGACAACACACCTGCTAGAGCTAACCCAGTAGTCAGAGACTTAGGGACACACATAGACAGTAATCTAGTCTTTGACCATCACAAGTGTACAGTAGGAGGAAATCATTCTATGTTGCTCAACTTATATACAAAGGTATCACATCTAGGTCCAAGGAAGTCATTGTTCCACAGTATTCGGCATTCATCAGACCCATCATTGAGTACAATGCCCTCTTTGGTATGTATATAACCAGACATATCCTGTGACTGGAATGTCCACAGAGGTTCCTTACTAAAAGAATACAGGATGTAAGTAACATGTCCTATGCAGACCGCCTCCAGGTCCTAGGCTGGTATCCTGTCTCCTACAGGCTGTTGAGCAGAGATTTATGCCTTGTATACAGGACATTATCAGACCCCCACGCTGATGGACCTCCTGCATATCCACAAAAATACAGCACCAGAATTACCCATTCTAAAGACATAAACCTTGCTTGTAATATAAACAGGACCTGCTGGAGAGACAGGTATGTATCCCAGAGACTACCCCTTCTCTGGAACAGGCTCCCCATCCATGTGAAGTAGTTCCGCCCTAACCCAATTTAAGTGTAACCTGGACAATTGGCTGGGGAAAAGGAAATTTCATCCCTGGTTTGGCACCTATGTCTCTAATGGACACAGGCAGCCTGTAAATGTTTCATCTCCCATGCCTCTGCTTACACTTATCAAGGATACCAGAACTTGTCAGAGATGTGGAATGCTTGTCTAGGTTCAAAAAGGCCCTTGTGGTTGCTAGTCTAGTAAACACCTATGAACCTATGAACTAAAGTCTACTCACAGATTTGAATATAACAGCAATAATCAGTTATTTGTGTGCCTGCCAAAGTAAATAAAGCTGTATCCTTTAAGGATTTGATTTTAAAGCACTAATAATACATGCTGTGTTTTAATGACTATCTTTATGTCTTTTGACACATATTATTTTCCATTTTATGCATGAACAATAACAGATCTTGATGAAGCGCAAAACATGGTACTTAACTGTTGTACTTATTTTCTGAGGTGTTTTTCTTTATTTCTTCTTTTTTAATCCTGATTCATATCTTTCCTCTCTCTCTCTCTAGTATTCGAATGTCCTTCAGACAAGGTTTACAAACCATGCGGCCCGAGAGCTCAACCTACCTGCAATTCCAAGTAAGTTCCATCAGTCTAAGAATTGACCGCTTTTATTAGCATTCTTATAGCTGTATACAGAAATCTCTTCAGTGTCCTTTTAATGAAACTACTTTTCTAATTTGCCCAGGTCTGGAGCGTACAATGATAATTAAAATCACAGGTTATCAGAAACTGAGCAGGATTACAATGTATAGTTTGAGATAATGCTACAAGGTGACATCTTTCCTTACTCTGATATCCTTACGCTAATGCAGCTTACTTTAACACTGTTGTTCGTATCAAATAGTACATACAGCACCTGGAGGGCTCTCTTTGTAATAAATGTATTCAGTAAATCCGCATTTGCATTTCAGATACAATGATAAAATTTGTCAACACAGAAGATGGATTTCTTACTGAAGGATGTTTCTCTCCAAAAGAAAAAATCCTTTTCGATGCATATTCAAATATCTCTGTCTCCGACTTTGATTTGTGTCATTTGTTCTTCATATAGTCATTTTAGCAGAAACCCATTCTAAAAGTCAAAAACAATTATGCTTAATACGCAGAGATGACTAGACTTTATGTGAAATTTGAATGATGTTATGAACCACGTGTTTGAGAATTATATAAAGGGGGCAATTGAATAAAATATTTTTCTTCAAGCCAGACTGTGTTATGGGATGTACAAACTGAGAAAGAGAAGCAGATACTGAAAAGATGGTAGACAAGTTGATAGAAGTACATGTGGATGTGTTTATATGTGCACATGAGTGAGCGTCTGTCTTTCTGCATGTCTATACATGTGTGGTTGGCTGGCTGACTGTGGGTACATATGTCTGTATGTATTTGTGTTAGGATAATTGGGACACACAGCAGTAATTTATTCTGCAGCTTCACATGGTCGAATACATTGTGAGTGGTGAATTAACTTTATGTTAACAAAAATATTCAATCTAATTATTTCATTGCTTTTCCAGGATGCACAAATTCTGATGGAATGCCCAAGAAGGTAAATAATTATCACTCAACCCATAATGCTTTGTAATCTCTTAGTTCTTAAAGAATTATGAAAATGTACTACTGAAGTAGACATATTCCTTCTTGCTAGTTTAATTTATTCTGGAAAACAAAAAGCTCACTTTCTGACTTCTAATTTTAGAGCTAATAACTTTGATTAAAGCACTGCAAAAGTCAAAGCATAACTGTTATTTGTACATAAAAAGAAAGTAGTGCCTCAACTACAAACTTTCAAGATTACTGAATGGTAATTCAAAAGTATCAGACTTTTAAATATTTTTCAAGAAAATGAAACCAGTCAATGTGCAGCAAACTAGGAAAAATCTAACAAACATCCATAATGAATAAAAAATGTTCAGCAAGTAAATTGACGATGTAAAAAAGAGAAAGTATTTAAAAAAATCTGAAAAGTTATATAAAGAATGCTTTTGTAGTAAATATTTAATACCAAGTCCATTATTCAGTCATTTAGAATATAATGTCTCAAATAAAAGTTACAATTTGCTTCCATTTGTAAAAGAAGCCATGCATTGTCTACATACAAGTTAACATCTGGTAAGGTATACAAGAAAGAAAAAAACTTAAATGTGTGACTGCATAAAGAGTAATGCTAGCATACCTGTAACAGAACAGTTACAAATATTTCTCGAATATTAAAAATCATACTCTTCACTTGCCTAGAAGTCTGTCCAATATCATATAAAGAACATGAAAGTTTTTACCAATAAACTACCCCAGTCTTATAACAATCAAATT
>NC_056751.1:698783575-698823162 GCF_019279795.1 Protopterus annectens | reverse complement strand
GCCTTATCATGGTTTGCATCTTACCTTGAAAATCGTCAGCAGGCAGTACTCTGGAAAATTCACTCTCAAATCTCCTCCCTATCTCTTTAGGTGTACCTCAAGGCTCTATCCTAGGCCCTCTTCTATTTTCAATCTTTATTAACGACCTACAATCTGCTATCCCATACACTACCTGCATACAATACGCATGACGACTCTACTATAATCTGTACTGCTACCTCTCAAACAGAACTCCAGTCTCTTACTCAAAAAGCTTTTAATACTGTAGAACACTGGTTTTCTCATCGCTGTCTACTCCTTAACCCTAAAACCAAACTGATACTTGTTTCACTTACTCGCAGATCTACTCCACTAAATTTTACTCTTACCTCCTCTGATGGTACTCTAATTTCTCCTGACTTGACCACAAAACTATTAGGTATAACTATTGATAATAACCTCAACTTTGACTCTCACATCAACAACACAATAAAATTAGTTAATAAAAAAATAGGAACCCTCTATAGAATCAAACCTTTCCTAACACCTACAGCAAGGTCCACCATAGCCAGATCTCACCTAATCTCTACTCTTCTCTATGCTTCCCCCATTTACACTAATCTTTCTAAACACAACATTAAAAAATTAGCAACATCCTATTATAATATAGCTAGATTCGCAGTAGGATCTCCTTTTCAAACTCATCACTGCTTGAACTTAAAAGAGCTAGGCTGGATCGAACTTCCTAACCAACTTGTACTTCAACAGCTCTTTATAGCTTATAAGATTCTATATCAGCCAGCTAACACACCTATACTTTCTAGCATTATTTCACCATACAATAACCTGAAACAACTCGTTCTTCAAATAAACTTCAGATTAATATTACCAAATCCAACAATTATGCAGGTGACTGTCTATTCTCCAACTCTGTTGGAAAAACATGGAATAAACTACCCTCTGATATCACATCATTGACCTCTTTCCCACTTTTTAAAGACAACTGAAAATGTATCTCAATAAACATTGGCTTTGCTCCTGCACTAATCCAGATTAACCTTATTTTTTCTTTCCTTCACCCTTTCCCTTGTTAACTTTCACTGCACAAAAAAAAAAAAAAAAAAACTATATTTTCTTGTTCTCTTAATATTATCTGTTTAACTTGTTATAATTTTCTTATGTTTATAATGTAACATTTAATGCCTTTTTTATGATGATACTTGTTTCAACTAGTGGAGCTTTTCTCCCCGGGCCTCTACTGAAAATGGACATATATCCAGCTAGACTAGCCCGGTCAACAAATGTAAAATAAAATAAAAAATAAAAAATTAACAGTACTCACATTTGGTGAATGAATGAATTAATGTATTGTGAGTACTTACATAAAAGTGAATGAGTTAATATATTGTGAGTACTCACATCGGATGAATGAATGAAGGTATTTTGTGTACTCAGGGTGAATGAATGAATGGATTGTGAGTATTCACATGGGGGGGGAGAATGAATGTATTATGAGTACTCACATGGGGGTGAATGAATAAATGTATTGTGAGTACTCACATGAGGGTGATTGAATGAATGAATGTATTGTGAGTACTCATATGGGAGTGAATGAATGTATTGTAATTTCTCACATGGGGGTGAAGGAATGAATGTATTGTGAATACTCCCATGGGATGAATGAATTAATGTATTGTGAGTACTCACATGGGGGTGAATGAATGAATGAATGTATTGTGTGTACTCACATGGGATGAATGATTAATGTATTTTGAGTACTCACATTTGGTGAATGAATGTATTGTGAGTACTTACATAGGAGTGAATGAGTGAATATATTGTGAATACTCACATCGGGTGAATGAATGAATGAATGTATTTTGTATACTCACATGGGGTGAATGAATGAATGTATTGTGAGTATTCACATGTGGGTGAAAGAATGAATGTATTATGAGTACTCACATGGTGTGAATGAATGAGTTAAGGTATTATAATTACTCACATGGGGGTGAATGAATGAATGTATTGTGACAACTCACGTGAGGTGAATGAATTAATGTTTTGTGAGTACTCACATGGTGTGAATGAATGAATTAATGTATTATAAGTACTCACATGGGGTGAATAAATGAATGTATTGTGAGTAATCACATGGGGTGAATGAATGCATGTATTGTGAGTACTCACATGGGGGTGAATCACTGAATGTATTATGAGTACTTACATGGGGTGAATGAATGAATGAATGTATTGTGAGTACTCACATGGGGGTGAATCACTGAATGTATTATGAGTACTTACATGGGGTGAATGAATGAATGAATGTATTGTGAGTACTCACATGGGAGTGAATGAATGAATGAATGTATTTTGAGTACTCACATACTGGTGAATGACTGAATGTATTGTTAGTACTTACATGGGTTGAAAGAATGAATGAATGAATGAATGAATGCATTGTGAGTACTCACATGGGAGGGAATGAATGAATGTATTGTGAGTACTAACATGGGGGTGAATGAATGAATGTATTGTGAGTACTAACATGGGGTTGAATGAAAGAATGTATTGTGAGTACTCACATGGGGTGAATGAATGAATGAATGAATGAATGTGTTTGAGTACTCACATGGGGTTGAATGAATGAATGTATTGTGTGCACTCACATTGGAGTGAATGAATGTATGACTGTATTGTGTGTACTCACATGGGATGAATGAATAATGTATTAACAGTACTCACATTTGGTGAATGAATGAATTAATGTATTGTGAGTACTTACATAAAAGTGAATGAGTTAATATATTGTGAGTACTCACATCGGATGAATGAATGAAGGTATTTTGTGTACTCAGGGTGAATGAATGAATGGATTGTGAGTATTCACATGGGGGGAAAGAATGAATGTATTATGAGTACTCACATGGGGGTGAATGAATAAATGTATTGTGAGTACTCATATGGGAGTGAATGAATGTATTGTAATTTCTCACATGGGGGTGAAGGAATGAATGTATTGTGAATACTCCCATGGGATGAATGAATTAATGTATTGTGAGTACTCACATGGGGGTGAATGAATGAATGAATGTATTGTGTGTACTCACATGGGATGAATGATTAATGTATTTTGAGTACTCACATTTGGTGAATGAATGTATTGTGAGTACTTACATAGGAGTGAATGAGTGAATATATTGTGAATACTCACATCGGGTGAATGAATGAATGAATGAATGAATGTATTTTGTGTACTCACATGGGGTGAATGAATGAATGTATTGTGAGTATTCACATGTGGGTGAAAGAATGAATGTATTATGAGTACTCACATGGAGGTGAATGAGTAAATGTATTGTGCGTACTCACATGTCCTGCATGAATGAATGTATTGTGAGTACTCACAAGGGAGTGAATGAATACATGTATTGTGAGTACTTTCATGGGGGTGAATGAATTAATGCATTGTGAGTACTCACATGGGGTGAATGAATGAATGTATTGTGAGTACTCACATGTGGGTGAATGAATGAATGTATTGTGAGTAATCACATGGGGGTGAAAAAATGAATGTATTGTGAGTACTCCCATGGAATTGAAAGAATGAATGTATTGTGAGTACTTACATGGAGTGAATGAATTAAAGTATTGTGAGTAGTCATATGGGGTGAATGAATGAATGCATTGTGAGTACTCACATGGCGTCAATAAATGAGTGTATTGTAAGTACTCACATGGGAGTGAACGAATTGTAGTATTGTGAGTACTCACATGGGGTGAATGAATGAATGTATTGTGAGTACTTACAAGGGAGTTAATGAATGAATGAATGAATTAATGTATTGTGAGTACTTACATGGGGTGAATGAATGAATGTATTTTGAGTACTTAGATGGGGGTGAAAGAATGAATGTTTTGTGAGTACTCATATGGGTGTGAATGAATGACTGAATGTATTGTGAGTGCTTACATGGGGTGAATGAATGAATGTATTTAGAGTATTCTCATGGGTGTAATGAATGAATGTATTGTGAGTACTTATATGGGAGTGAATGAATGTATCAATGTATTGTCAGTACTCAAATGGGAGTGAATAAATGAATTTATTGTGAGTACTCACATGGGATTGAATGAATGAATGTGTTGTGAGTACTTTCATTGGAGTGAATGAATGAATGAACGAATGTATTATGAGTACTCACATGGGGGTGAGTGAATGAATGTATTGTGAGAACACACATGGGAGTGAATGAATGAATGTATTGTGAGAACTTTCATGGGTATGAATGAATAAATGTATTGTGAGTACTCACATGGGGTGAATGAATGAATATATTGTGAGTGCTTACATGGGAGTGAATAAATGAATGAATGTATTGTGAGTACTGACATGGGAGTGAATGAATAAATGTATTGTGAGAACTCACATGGGAGTGAATGAATGATTGTATTGTGAGTACTTACATGGGAGTGAATGAATGAATGAATGTGTTGTGAGTACTCACATGGGAGTGAATAAATGAATGTATTGTGAGTACTCCCATGGGGGTGAATGAAGAAATGTATTGTGAGTACTCACATGGTAGAGAATGAATGAATGTATTGTGAGTACTCACATGGGGGTGAATGAATGAATGTATTAGTACTGACATGGGGGTGAATGAATGAATGTATTGTGAGTACTCACATTGGAGTGAATGAATGAATGTATTGTGAGTACTTACATGGGATGAATGAATGAATGTATTGTGAGTACTCTCATGGGAATTAATGAATAAATGTATTTTGAGTACTCACATGGAGATGAATAAATGCATGTATTGTGAGTACTTACATAGGGTGAATGAATGAATGAATGTATTGTCAGTACTCACATGGGGTGAATGAATAAATGTATTGTGAGTACTCACATGGGGTGAATGAATGAATATATTGAGAGTACTCACATGGGAGTGAGTGAATGAATGTATTGTGAGTACTCACATGGGGGTGAATGAATGAATGTATTGTGAGTACTCACATGGTGTGACTAAATGAATGTATTGCGAGTACTTACATGGGATGAATGAATGAATGTATTGTGAGTACTCTCATGGGAATTAATGAATAAATGTATTTTGAGTACTCACATGGAGATGAATAAATGAATGTATTGTGAGTACTTACATAGGGTGAATGAATGAATGAATGTATTGTCAGTACTCACATGGGGTGAATGAATAAATGTATTGTGAGTACTCACATGGGGTGAATGAATGAATATATTGAGAGTACTCACATGGGAGTGAGTGAATGAATGTATTGTGAGTACTCACATGGGGGTGAATGAATGAATGTATTGTGAGTACTCACATGGTGTGAATGAATGAGTTAAGGTATTATAAGTACTCACATGGGGGTGAATGAATGAATGTATTGTGACAACTCACGTGAGGTGAATGAATTAATGTATTGTGAGTACTCACATGGTGTGAATGAATGAATTAATGTATTATAAGTACTCACATGGGAGTGAATGAATGAATGTATTGTGAGTACTGACATGGGGTGAATGAATGAATGCATTGCGAGTACTGACATGGGGGTGAATGAATTATGTATTGCGAGTAGTTACATGGGAGTGAATGAAGGAATGTATTGTGAGTACTCACATAGGAAAAAATGAATGAATGTATTGTGACTACTCACGTAGGTGTGAAAGAAATAATGTATTGTGAGTACTTAAATCTGAGGGAATAAAAGAATAAATGTATCTGGAGTACTCACATGGGGGTGAATGAATGAATGTATTGTGAGTACTCTCATGGGAGTGAATAAATGAATATATTGTGAGTACTTTAATGGGATTGAATGAATGAATGTATTGTGAGTACTTACATGGGGTGAATGAATGAATGAATGTATTGTGAGTACTCACATGGGGGTGAATGAATGAATGTATTGGGGGTGCTTACATTGGAGGGAATGAATGAGCTGTTGTGAGTACTCATATGAGAATGAATGAATGAATGTATTGTGAGTACTCACATGGGAGTGATTGAATGAATGTATTGTGAGTAATTACATGGGGTGAATGAATGAATGTATTGTGAATACTTACATGGGAGTGAATGAATGAATGTATTGTGAGTACTTTCATGGGGGCAAAAGAATGAATGTTTTGTGAGTACTCACATGGGTGTGATTGACTGAATGTGTTGTGAGTGCTTACATGGGGGTGAATGAATGAATGTATTGTGAGTACTCACACGGGAGTAATGAATGAATGTATTGTGAGTACTTATATGGGAGTGAATGAATGTATCAATGTATTGTGAGTACTCACATGGGAGAGAATAAATTAATTTATTGTGAATACTCACATGGGATTGAATGAATGAATGTATTGTGAATACTTTCATGGGAGTGAATGAATGAATGAATGAATTAATGTATTGTGAGTACTCACATGGGGGTGAATGAATGAATGAATGTATTTTGAGAACACACAAGGGAGTGAATAAATGAATGTATTGTGAGCACTTACATGGGAGTGAATGAATGAATGAATGTGTAGTGAGTACTCACATGTGAGTGAATAAATGAATGTATTGTGAGTTCTCACATGGGGGTGAATGAAGAAATGTATTGTGAGTACTCACATGGGGTGAATGAATGAATATATTGTGAGTACTTACATGGGAGTGAATAAATGAATGAATGTATTGTGAGTACTGACATGGGAGTGAATGAATGAATGAATGTATTGTGAGAACTCACATGGGAGTGAATGAATGATTGTATTGTAAGTACTTACATGGGAGTGAATGAATGAATGAATGTGTAGTGAGTACTCACATGTGAGTGAATAAATGAATGTATTGTGAGTACTCACATGGGGGTGAATGAAGAAATGTATTGTGAGTACTCACATGGTAGAGAATGAATGAATGTATTGTGAGTACTCACATGGGGTGAATGAATGAATGTGTTGTGAGTACTCATATTGGAGCGAATGAATGAATGTATTGTGAGTACTTACATGAGTTGAATGAATGAATGTATTGTGAGTACTCCCATGGGAATGAATGAATAAATGCATTTTGAGTACTCACATGGAAGTGAATGAATGAATGTATTGTGAGTACTTACATGTGATGAATGAATGTATTGTCAGTACTCACATGGGGTGAATGAATAAATGTATTGTGAGTGCTCACATGGGGTGAATGAATGAATGTGTTGTGAGTACTCACATGGGAGTGAGTGAATGAATGTTTTGTGAGTACTGACATGGGGGTGAATGAATGAATGTATTGTGAGTACTCACATGGTGTGAATGAATGAATTAAGGTATTATAAGTACTGACATGGGGGTGAAGGAATTAATGTATTGTGACAACTCACGTGAGGTGAATGAATGAATGTATTGTGAGTACTCACATGGTGTGAATGAATGAATTAATGTATTATAAGTACTCACATGGGAGTGACTGAATGAATGTATTGCGAGTACTGACATGGGGGGGTGAATGAATTACTGTATTGGCAGTAGTTACATGGGAGTGAATGAAGGAATGTATTGTGAGTACTCACATAGGAAAAAATGAATTGATGTATTGTGACTACTCACGTAGGAGTGAAAGAAAGAATGTATTGTGAGTACTTACATCTGAGAGAATGAATGAATAAATGTATCGGGAGTACTCACATGGGGTGAATGAATGAATGTATTGTGAGTACTCACATGGGGTGAATGAATGAATGTATTGTGAGTACTCACATGGGGTGAATGAATGAATGTATTGTGAGTACTTACATGGGGTGAATGAATGAATGTATTGTGAGTACTCACATGGGGTGAATGAATGAATGTATTGTGAGTACTCACATGGGGTGAATGAATGAATGTATTGTGAGTACTCACATGGGGTGAATGAATGAATGTATTGGGAGTGCTTGCTTTGGAGGGAATGAATCAGCTATTGTGAGTACTCATATGAGAGTGAATGAATGAATGTGTTGTGAGTACTCACATGGGGTGAATGAATGAATGTATTGTGAGTACTTACATGGGGTGAATGAATGAATGTATTGTGAGTACTCACATGGGGTGAATGAATGAATGTATTGTGAGTACTCACATGGGGTGAATGAATGAATGAATGAATGAATGAATGAATGAATGAATGGTGAGTACTCACATGGGGTGAATGAATGAATGTATTGTGAGTACTCACATGGGGTGAATGAATGAATGTATTGTGAGTACTCACATGGGGTGAATGAATGAATGTATTGTGAGTACTCACATGGGGTGAATGAATGAATGTATTGTGAGTACTCACATGGGGTGAATGAATGAATGAATGGTGAGAACATACATGGGGTGAATGAATGAATGTATTGTGAGTACTCACATGGGGTGAATGAATGAATGTATTGTGAGTACTTACATGGGGTGAATGAATGAATGTATTGTGAGTACTCACATGGGGTGAATGAATGAATGTATTGTGAGTACTCACATGGGGTGAATGAATGAATGAATGTATGGTGAGAACATACATGGGGTGAATGAATGAATGTATTCTAAGTACACACATGGGGTGAATGAATGAATGTATTGTGAGTACTCACATGGGGTGAATGAATGAATGAATGGTGAGAACATACATGGGGTGAATGAATGAATGTATTGTGAGTACTCACATGGGGTGAATGAATGAATGTATTGTGAGTACTCACATGGGGTGAATGAATGAATGTATTGTGAGTACTCACATGGGGTGAATGAATGAATGTATTGTGAGTACTCACATGGGGTGAATGAATGAATGTATTGTGAGTACTCACATGGGAGTGAATGAATGAATGTATTTTGAGTACACACATGGGGTGAATGAATGAATGTATTGTGAGTACTCACATGGGGTGAATGAATGAATGAATGAATGAATGAATGAATGAATGAATGAATGAATTGTGAGTACTCACATGGCGTGAATGAATGAATGTATTGTGAGTACTCACATGTGGGTCAATGAATGAATGAATGTATTGTGAGTACTCACATTGGAGTGAATGGATGAATGTATTGTGAGTACTTAGATGGGGAGTGAATGAATGAATGCATTGTGAGCACTCACATGAGGGTGAATGAATGAATGCATTGTGAGTACTTACATGGGGATGAATGAATGAATGTATTGTGAGTACTCACATTAGGGTGAATGAATTAATGTATTGTGAGTACTTACATGGGGGTGAATGAATGAATGCATTGTGAGTACTGACATGGGGGGGTGAATGAATTAATGTTTTGCGTGTAGTTACTTATATCTGAGGGAATGAATGAATTAATTTATTGTGAGTACTTACATAGGATTGAATGAATGAATGTATTATAGGTAATTACATGGGGTGAATGAATGTATTGTGAGTACTCACATGGGAGTGAATGAATGAATGTATTGTGAGTACTTACATGGGGTGAATGAATGAATGAATGAATGAATGAATGTATTGTGAGTACTCACATGGGGTGAATGAATGAATGTATTGGAGTGCTTACATGGGAGGGAATGAATGATATTGTGAGTACTCACATGGGGTGAATGAATGAATGAATGGTGAGAACATACATGGGGGTGAATGAATGAATGTATTGTGAGTACACACATGGGGTGAATGAATGAATGTATTGTGAGTACTCATATCAAAGTGACTAAATGATTAATTAATTAATTAATTAATGTATTGTGAGAACTCACATGGGGTGAATTAATGAATGTATTGTGAGTACTCACATAGGAGTGAATGAATGAATGAATGAATGAATGAATGAATGAATGAATGTATTGTGAGTACTCACATGGGGTGAATGAATGAATGAATGTATTTTGAGTACTCACATGGGGTGAATGAATGAATGAATGAATGGTGAGTACTCACATGGGGTGAATGAATGAATGTATTGTGAGTACTTACATGGGGTGAATGAATGAATGAATGAATGAATGAATGTATTGTGAGTACTCACATGGGGTGAATGAATGAATGTATTGTGAGTACTCACATGGGGTGAATGAATGAATGTATTGTGAGTACTCACATGGGGTGAATGAATGAATGTATTGTGAGTACTTACATGGGGTGAATGAATGAATGTATTGTGAGTACTCACATGGGGTGAATGAATGAATGTATTGTGAGTACTCACATGGGGTGAATGAATGAATGAATGGTGAGAACATACATGGGGGTGAATGAATGAATGAATGTATTGTGAGTACTCACATGGGGTGAATGAATGAATGTATTGTGAGTACTAACATGGGGTGAATGAATGAATGAATGTATTGTGAGTACTCACATGGGGTGAATGAATGAATGAATGTATGGTGAGTACTCACATGGGGTGAATGAATGAATGAATGTATTGTGAGTACTCACATGGGAGTGAATGAATGAATGTATTGTGAGTACTCACATGGGGTGAATGAATGAATGTATTGTGAGTACTCACATGGGGTGAATGAATGAATGTATTGTGAGTACTTACATGGGGTGAATGAATGAATGAATGCATTGGGAATACTCACATGGGGTGAATGAATGAATGAATGTATTGTGAGTACTCACATGGGGTGAATGAATGAATGAATGTATTGTGAGTACTCACATGGGGTGAATGAATGAATGTATTGTGAGTACTCACATGGGGTGAATGAATGAATGTATTGTGAGTACTTACATGGGGTGAATGAATGAATGAATGCATTGGGCATACTCACATGGGAGTGAATGAATGAATGTATTGTGAGTACTCACATGGGGTGAATGAATGAATGTATTGTGAGTACTCACATGGGAGTGAATGAATGAATGTATTGTGAGTACTCACATGTGGGTGAATGAATGAATGTATTGTGAGTACTCACATGGGATTGATTGAATGAATGTTTGGTGAGTACTTACATGGGGTGAATGAAGGAAAGTATTGTGAGTACTCATATGAGTGAATGAATGAATGTATTGTGAGTACTCACATGGGGTGAATGAATGAGTGTATTGTGAGTACTCACGTGGGTGAATGAATGAATGTATTGTGAGTACTCACATGGAGTGAATGAATGAATGAATGTATTGTAAATACTCACATGGGAATGAATGAATAAATGTATTGTGAGTACTCACTTGGGGTGAATGACTGAATGTATTGTGAGTACTTACATGGGGGTGAATAAATTAATGTGTTGTGAGTACTCACATGGGGTGAATGAATGAATATATTGTGAGTACTCACATGGGAGTGAATGAATGAATGTGTTGCGAGTACTCACATGGGGTGAATGAATGAATGTATTATGAGAACTCACATGGGGTGAATGAATGTATTGTGAGTACTCACATGGGAGTGAATGAATGAATGTATTGTTAGTACTTACATGGGTTGAATGAATGAATGAATGCATTGTGAGTACTCACATGGGAGGGAATGAATGAATGTATTGTGAGTACTAACATAAGGGTGAATGAAGGAATTTATTGTGAGTACTCAAATTGGGATGAATGAATGAACTAATGTATTGTGAGTACGCACATGGGGCTGAATGAATGAATGAATGTTTTGTGAGCACTCACATGGGAGTGAATGGATGAATTAATGTATTGTGTGTACTCACATGGGATGAATGAATAATGTATTTTGAGTACTCGCATTTGATGAATGAATGATTGCATTTATTTTGAGTACTTACATGGGGTGAATGAATGAATGTATTGTGAGTACTCACATGGGGTGAATGAATGAATGTATTTTGAGTACACACATGGGGTGAATGAATGAATGTATTGTGAGTACTCACATGGGGTGAATGAATGAATGTATTCTAAGTACAGACATGGGGTGAATGTATTAATGTATTGTGAGTACTCACATGGGGTGAATGAATTAATGTATTGTGATTACTCACATGGAGTGAATGAATGAATGTATTGTGAGTACTCACATAGGGAGAATGAATGAATGTATTGTGAGTACTCACATGGGATGAATGAATAAATGTATTGTGAGTACTCACATGGGGTGAATGAATGAATGTATTGTGAGTACTCACATGGGGTGAATGAATGAATGTATTCTAAGTACTCACATGGGGTGAATGAATGAATGTATTGTGAGTACTCACATGGGGTGAATGAATGCAGTGTGAGTACTCATATGCGAGTGAATGAATGAATGTATTGTGAGTACTCACATGGGAGTGAATGAATGAATGTATTGTGAGTACTCACATGGGGTGAATGAATGAATGTATTGTGAGTACACACATGGGGTGAATGAAGTAATGTATTGTGAGTACTCACATGGTGTGAAGGAATGAATGTATTCTAAGTACACACATGGGGTGAATGAATGAATGTATTCTAAGTACACACATGGGGTGAATGAATGAATGGTGAGTACTCACATGGGGTGAATGAATGAATGTATTGTGAGTACTCACATGGGGTGAATGAATGAATGAATGTATTGTGAGTACTCACATGGGGTGAATGAATGAATGTATTGTGAGTACTCACATGGGGTGAATGAATGAATGTATTGTGAGTACTCACATGGGGTGAATGAATGAATGTATTGTGAGTACTCACATGGGGTGAATGAATGAATGTATTCTAAGTACACACATGGGGTGAATGAATGAATGAATGGTGAGTACTCACATGGGGTGAATGAATGAATGAATGGTGAGTACTCACATGGGGTGAATGAATGAATGTATTGTGAGTACTTACATGGGGTGAATGAATGAATGTATTGTGAGTACTCACATGGGGTGAATGAATGAATGTATTGTGAGTACTTACATAGGGTGAATGAATGTATTGTGAGTACTCACATGGGGGTGAATGACTGAATGTACTGTGAGTACTAATATGGAGTGAATGAATGAAAGTATTGTGTGTACTCATATGGGGTGAATGAATTAATGTATTATGAGTACTCACATGGGGTGAATGAATGAGTGTATTGTAAGAACTCACATAGAAGTAAAAGAATTGTAATATTGTGAGTACTCACATGGAGTGAATGAATGAATATATTGTGAATACTCACATGGGGTGAATGAATGAATGTATTGTGAGTACTTACATGGGGTGAATGAATGAATGTATTGTGAGTACTCACATGGGGTGAATGAATGAATGAATGTATTGTGAGTACTCACATGGGGTGAATGAATGAATGTATTGTGAGTACTCACATGGGAGTGAATGAATGAATGTATTGTTAGTACTTACATGGGTGGAATGAATGAATGAATGCATTGTGAGTACTCACATGGGAGGGAATGAATGAATGTATTGTGAGTACTAACATAGGGGTGAATGAAGGAATTTATTGTAAGTACTCAAATTGGGATGAATGAATGAATTAATGTATTGTGAGTACGCACATGGGGCTGAATGAATGAATGAATGTTTTGTGAGCACTCACATGGGAGTGAATGGATGAATTAATGTATTGTGTGTACTCACATGGGATGAATGAATAATGTATTTTGAGTACTCACATTTGATGAATGAATGATTGCATTTATTTTGAGTACTTACATAGGAGTGAATAAGTGAATATATTGTGAGTACTCACATCAGGTGAATGAATTAATGTATTTTGTGTACTCACATGGGGGTGAATGAATAAATGTATTGTGAGTATTCACATGAGGGTAAAAGAATGAATGTATTATGAGTACTGACATGGAGGTGAAGGAATAAATGTATTGTGTGTACTCACATCGGAGTGAATGAATGTATTGTGATTACTCACATGGGGTGAATGAATGAATGTATTGTGAATACTCACATGTGATGCATGAATGAATGTATTGTGAGTACTCACAAGGGATTGAATGAATGAATGTATTGTGAGTACTTACATGGGGGTGAATGAATTAATGTATTGTGAGTACTCACATGGGGTAAATGAATGAAAGTATCGTGAGTACTCACATGGGGGTGAATAAATGAATGTAGTGTGAGCACTCACATGGGAGTGATTGAATGCAGTGTGAGTACTCAGATGCGGGTGAATTAATGAATGTATTGTGAGTACTCACATGGGAGTGAAAGAATTAATGTATTTTGAGTACTCACATGGAATTGAAAGAATGAAAGTATTGTGAGTACTTACATGGAGTGAATGAATGAAAGTTTTGTGAGTAGTTATATGGGGTGAATGAATGAATGTATTGTGAGTACTCACCTGGGGTGAATAAATGAGTGTATTGTAAGTACTCACATGGGAGTGAATGAATTGTAATATTGTTAGTACTCACATGGGGTGAATGAATGAATGTATTGTGAATACTCACATGGGAGTGAATGAATGAATGAATGCATTGTGAGTACTCACATGGGTATGAATGACTGAATGTATTGTGAGTACTCACATGGTGTGAATGAATGAATGTATTGTGTGTACTCACATGGCAGTGAATGAATGAATGTATTGTGAGTACTCACATGGGGCTGAATGAATGAATGTATTGTAAATACTCACATGGGGTGAATGAATGTATTGTGAGTAATCACATGGGGGTGTATTAATAAATGTATTGTGAGTACTCACAAGGGAATGATGAATGAATGTATTGTGAGTACTTACATGGCGTGAATGAATGAATGTATTGTGAGTACTTACATGGGGTGAATAAATGAATGTATTGTGAGTAATTACATAGGGTGAATGAATGTATTGTGAGTACTCACATGGGGGTGAATGACTGAATGTACTGTGAGTACTAATATGGAGTGAATGAATGAAAGTATTGTGAGTACTCATATGGGGTGAATGAATGAATGTATTATGAGTACTCACATGGGGTGAATGAATGAGTGTATTGTAAGAACTCACATAGAAGTAAAAGAATTGTAATATTGTGAGTACTCACATGGAGTGAATGAATGAATATATTGTGAATACTCACATGGGAGTGAATGAATGAATGTATTGTGAGTACTTACATGGGGTGAATGACTGAATGTATTGTGAGTACTCACATGGGGGTGAATGAATGCATTGTGAGTACTCACATGGGGTGAATGAATGAATGTATTGTGAGTACTCACATGGCGGTGAATGAATGAATGTATTGTGAGTACTCACATGGCGGTGAATGAATGAATGTATTGTGAGTACTCACATGTGGGTGAATGAATGAATGAATGAATGCATTGTAAATACTCACATGTGGGGGAATGAATGAATGAATGTATTGTGAGTAATCACATGGGGTGAATTAATGAATGTATTATGAGTACTCACAAGGGAATGAATGAATGAATGAATGAATGAATGAATGAATGAATGAATGTATTGTGAGTACTTACATGGGGGGTGAATGAATAAATGAAATGTGTTGTGAGTACTCACATGGGGTGAATGAATTAATATATTGTGAGTACTCACATGGCGGTGAATGAATGAATGTATTATGAGTTCTCACATGGGAGTGAATGAATGAATGTACTGTGAGTACTCACATGGGAGTGAATGCATGTATGAATGTATTGTGTGTACTCACATGGGATGAATGAATAATGTATTTTGAGTACTCACATTTGGTGAGTGAATGAGTTAATATACTGTGAGTACTCACAACGGGTGAATGAATAAATATATTTTGTGTACTCACATGGGATGAATGAATGAATTGATTGTGAGTATTCACGTGGGGTGAAAGAATGAAAGTATTATGAGTACTCACATGGGGGGTGAATGAATAAATGTATTGTGAGTACTCACATGGGGTGAATGAATGAATGAATGAATGTATTGTGAGTACTCCAATGGGAGTGAATGAATGTATTGTAATTTCTCACATGGGGTGAATGAATGAATGTATTGTGAATACTCCCATGGGATGAATGAATGAATGTATTGTGAGTACTCACATGGGGGTGAATGAATGAGTCTATTGTAAGTACTCACATAGGAGTGAAAGAAATTTAATATTTTGAGTACTCACATGGAGTGAATGAATGAGTGTATTGTGAGTACTCACATGGGGTGAATGACTGAATATATTGTGAGTACTTACAAGCGGGTGAATAAATTAATATGTTGTGAGTACTCGCATGGGGTGAATGAATGAATATATTGTGAGTACTCACATGGCAGTGAATGAATGAATGCATGATTGTATTGTGAGTACTTACATAGGAGTGAATGAGTTAATATACTGTGAGTACTCACATCGGGTGAATGAATGAATGTATTTTGTGTACTCACATGGGAGTGAATGAATGAATATATTGTTAGTACTTACATGGGTTGAATGAATGAATGCATTGTGAGTACTCACATGGGAGGGAATTAATTAATGTGTTTTGAGTACTCGCATGGGGTGAATGAATGAATGAATAAATTAATTAATTAATTAATTAATTAATTAATGTATTGTGAGTTCTCACATGGGGCTGAATGAATGAATGTTTTGTGAGCACTCACATGGGAGTGAATGAATGAATGAATGAATGAATGTAATGTGTGTACTCACATGGGATGAATGAATAATGTATTTTGAGTACTCACATTTGATGAATGAATGTATTGGAGTACTTACATAAGAGTGAATGAGTGAATATATTGTGAATACTCACATTGGGTGAATGAATAAATAAATATATTTTGTGTACTCACATGGGGGTGAATGAATGAATGTATTGTGAGTATTCACATGTGGGTGAAAGAATCAATGTATTATGAGTACTCACATGGAAGTGAATGAATAAATGTATTGTGAGTACTCACACAGGAGTGAATGAAGGTATTGTGATTACTCACAAGGGGTGAACGAATGAATGTATTGTGAATACTCACATGTGATGCATGAATGAATGTATTGTGAGTACTCACAAGGGGGTGAATGAATAAATGTTTTATGAGTACTTACATGGGGATGAATTAATTAATGTATCCTGAGTACTCACATGGGGTAAATGAATGAAAGTATTGTGAGTACTCACATGGGGTGAATGAATGAATGTATTGTGAGTACTCACATGGGAGTGATTGAGGGAATGTATTGTAAGTACTCAGATGTGGGTGAATGAATGAATGTATTGTGAGTAATCACATGGGGGTGAAAGAATGAATGTATTGTGAGTACTCACATGGAGTTGAAAGAATGAATGTATTGTGAGTACTTACATGGGGTGAATGAATGAAAGTATTGTGAGTAGTCATATGGCGTGAATGAATGAATGTATTGTGAGTACTCACATGGGGTGAATAAATGAGTGTATTGTAAGTACTCACATGGGGGTGAACGAATTGTATTATTGTGAGTACTCACATGGGGTGAATGAATGAATGTATTGTGAATACTCACATGGGAGTGAATGAATGTATTGTGAGTACTCACATGGGGGTGAATGAATGAATGAATGAATTAATCAATTAATTAATTAATTAATTAATGTATTGTGAGAACTCACATGGGGTGAATTTATTAATTAATGTATTGTGAGTACTCACTTGGGAGTGAATGAATGAATGAATGTATTGTGAGTACTCAAATGGGAGTGAATGAGTGAATGAATGTATTTTGAGTACTCACAAGGGGTGAATGAATAAATGTATTATGACTACTCACATGGTAGTGAATGAATAAATGTATTGTGAGTACTTACATGGGAGTGAATAAATGAATGTATTGTGAGTACTCACATGGGAGTGACTGAATGAATGTATTGTGAGTACTCATATCAAAGTGACTGAATGAATGTATTGTGTGTACTCACATGAGAGTGAATGAATGAATTAATTAATTAATTTAATTAATTAATTAATTAATTAATTAATGTATTGTGAGAACTCACATGGGGTGAATTTATTAATTAATGTATTGTGAGTACTCACTTGGGAGTGAATGAATGAATGAATGTATTGTGAGTACTCAAATGGGAGTGAATGAGTGAATGAATGTATTTTGAGTACTCACAAGGGGTGAATGAATGAATGTATTGTGACTACTCACATGGTAGTGAATGAATAAATGTATTGTGAGTACTTAACAGGGGGTGAATGAATGAATGAATGTATTGTGAGTACTCACATGGGGCGAATGAATGAATGTATTGTGAGTACTCACATGGGATGAATGAATGAATGTATTGTGAGGACTCACAAGGGGGTGAATGAATGAATGTATTGTGAGTACTTACATGGGAGTGAATGAATGAATGAATGAATGTATTGTGAGTACTAACATGGGAGTGAATGAGTGAATGAATGTATTGTGAGTAATCACATGGTGGGAATGAATGAATGAATGTATTGTGAGGTCTCACATGGGAGTGAATGAATGAATGACTGTATTGTGAGTACTCACATTGGAGTGAATGAATGAATTAATGTATTGTGAGTTTTCACATGGGCGTGAATGTATAAATGTATTGTGAGTACTCACATCAGAGTGAATGAATGAATGTATTGTGAGTAATCAAATGGGGATGAATTAGTGAATGTATTGTGATTACTCACAAGGGAATGAATGAATGAATGAATGAATGAATGAATGAATGAATGAATGAATGTCTTGTGAGTACTTACATGGGCGGTGAATGAATGAATGTGTTGTGAGTACTCACATAGGGTGAATGAATGAATATATTGTGAGTACTCACATGGCGGTGAATGAATGAATGTATTATGAGTACTCACATGGGAGTGAATGAATGAATGTATTGTGAGTACTCACATGGGGGTGAATGAATGAATGAATGAATGCATTGTGTGTACTCACATTGGGGTGAATGAATGAATGTATTATGAGTATTCATATGGGGTGAATAAATGAATGTATTGTGAGTACTCCCATGGGGGTGAATGAATGAATGAATGAATGTATTGTGAGTACTTACATGGGGGTGAATGAATGAATGTATTGTGATTACTGACATGCGGGTGAATGAATGAATGAATTTATTGTGAGCACTCACATAGGGGTGAATGAATGAATGTTTTGTGAGTACTCACACGGAAGTGAATGAATGAATGTATTCTGATTACTCACATCGGGGTGAATGAAAGAATGAATGTATTGTGAGTACTCACATGGGGGTGAATGAGTAAACACAATTAAAAGACCACATTTAATTTTTCCTCCTACATTACAGTAGAATTTGATTTAATTGGGAGCCATGAACATTTTCAGGGAAGAGCACATGGCTAATTAGCATTAGTTAATCCCCCTAACTGCAGCATAAGCATGCAGCTTCCTCAGCAAGATTGCTGTCTATGCTAATTCCCCTGGGAGGGGAAAACCATAATGGTTAAACAGTCTGAATCAGAAAGATCTATCATGATGTGGAAACCTTCCACTGTAAAGCTTCTGCATTGGGGTAAGCCTTTCTGAATCCCAGGGACCATGTGAAAAAATGGATGTTCATTAATCACTAGCTTGCTAGTACTGTCCCAAAATCGACAATATGAGCACTTCTTACAATGCCCAGTAGACTGCTTCAGTGCTGGGTTGTGGAACATATGGTAATGGACAAGGTGACACATGAGAGATAGGAAATTTGAATACAATACTTGGGGGAACTCATCTTTTTTATATGAGACATTACAACTTAACAGACTGATTAATAAACTTGTTATGAAATAGTTGCTATAAAACATTGTTTATATACTCTTTTTTATTTTATAATACTGTAAAACAAAAAGTATATAACAAGAGCAACGCAATGAAGGGCATATAAACTGGATCGAAACAAAATCAAATATTCCCAAGCACGATAATCCACAAGATGATGTTGGTAAAAAAGTTTTAATTCAGTGTACAACGGTTAGCGCTTTCGCGGTTAGCTTCATCAGACCAAAACTAAACAGTACAATTCAATTTTAAATAGCCTAAAAGGCGGGAAAATTAATCTGATGCTTAAAGCAGTATCACATAACAAATGTAAAAAATAAAAAATGACATATAAAAATAACATATAAAAAACACCAATCATACTCATATTGATGACAATCCACCTATGTGCTAAAACGCGCAATAGAAACTATGCAATAAAGATTAAACACTTAATATGACATTAATATAAATATATATATATACATATAGAAGCATATATCAAATAAAACATAGCAAATCAAATAAGTAAAAACATATAAATCTATATGCATAACACATATCTACTTAGCACACATATAGGTGATCTAAGATGATTGATAAAACATCTATATGTCATATATACATCGTACTAACCACATATTGTGCTGTGATCTAATACCTATATGTATCTATAGAATCTACAACTGCACAGCCATGTTCGAGTACCTATTTAAGCTAAAAGCAAAATAAACCCAGGTATATAAATAAAGGGGACATATCAAGATGTAAGCACAGACATTTCATCATCCGTGTGTCAGCCTCTAATTTTCAACCTCCTCATCTTCAAATAAGGTTTTATTGGAACCTTTCCATTCAAACCAGGAGGCATATCTCTTTTGACTCAGTCAGATTACGTATATCACCACCTCTATTGGAATCATACATTTTTTCAACGATCCTAAACTTGAAGGAATGATCACTGCTGTGTTCCCCAACATGTCTGGCTAGTGTGTCTACAAGCAGTCCAATTCATCTTATAAAGATCGTCCTCTACTAGCTTACTGTAAGCTGCTAATAAAGGGGGGATGGGTGGTACATAATACACATCTAGCTCATCTTGTGATAAATCAACGGACGATAAGTCGAAAACTAGTCCGTTTTTCTGGCTCCCCACATCTTCTTGATGTTCAAGCTCTGAGGGCGGTCTGGGGAGAGTTTCCTCTTCTGCCGCCCTCTGCTCATCGATCGCTTCCTCCCTTCCCCCGAGAAGGATCTGATGGGGAAAGGGTGCTTAGAATCAAAAATCTTATTAGTAGATTCACATATTCCTCTAGAGGGAACAATATAAGAGCCATCAGAATCACCGCTATGGTTAACAAAAACTTTCTTTCTCACGACAGGATTAACTTCCGCCGCCAAAGCAGCGTCAGATGTATTACTCTCTGCTCTAACCTTAGGTACAATACCTAATGCAGGTGCTTGTGTGTAATCATAGCGGTGATTCCGATGGCTCTTATATTGTTCCCTCTAGAGGAATATGTGAATCTACTAATAAGATTTTTGATTCTAAGCACCCTTTCCCCATCAGATCCATCTCGGGGGAAGGGAGGAAGCGATCGATGAGCAGAGGGCGGCAGAAGAGGAAACTCTCCCCAGACAAGATGAGCTAGATGTGCTTTCACGAGGGTTGTCTTTTATTCCCACGTGTTATAGTGACCTGGGTGAAATGTTGAGGGATTTTAAGTTATTCATTCGGAGTTTATCGTTGAAATTGGAATTTCAAGGACTTGGTAATGGAGATAATATTAAGAAACCCAGTACTTATGTACCACCCATCCCCCCTTTATTAGCAGCTTACAGTAAGCTAGTAGAGGACGATCTTTATAAGATGAATTGGACTGCTTGTAGACATAGTAGAGGGACTAGCAATGTTAAATATAATTTGAATTATAAACAGAGAGGAGCTCTTAAAGCATTACGTCACAACTCTGATATTATAATTCGACCAGCTGATAAGGGGGGAGGGATGGTTGTACTGGACACTGAAAGATATCATAATGATATGCTTGCCATGTTAAGTGTCCATAGTTTCTATACTCCTGTTACTATAGAGCAAGTTAAGTGTATCAGTGACAGAGTTTACAATATGTTACTCGACCCACTGAAGAGTGAAGATATTGATTTCAAGTTATCAAGTTTCTGGAAGTCGCACACCCTCACATTCCTATCATACAAGGACTTCCCAAGATTCACAAAGATCCGGTGTATCCTCCCTTGAGGCCTATAGTGGCAGGTAGAGGGTGGTCTACTGAACCGTTCTCTATCTTTGTGGAATATAAGTTGAGACCTATAGTTGATAACAATCCATTTATTCTACGTGATACTAAGCAGTTTTTATTAGATCTGTATGGATTTTTGGGATCAGATAGGATAGAGACTAATTATATCTTTGTCACAATGGACGTACAATCATTGTTCACGGTGATACCCAACTTGGTGGGTATAGAGATGGTAGATAGCTACCTGAGGAGGGCATCTAGATTAGGTGAACAAGAGGTTGATCTACTTATGACGTTCCTAGAGGTGATACTTGAGTCGAATGTTTTCTGCTTTTTGGACCAATTGTTCCTACAGAAGGATGGCGTAGCTATGGGCACTTCGTGTGACAATAGCTACGCCAACCTAGTCATGGCCGAGTGGGAAGTTAGATTCATGTTCCAGAATACACTTTATAACAGATTCGTCCCATTTTACAGACGTTTTGTTGACGATCTGTTTATGCTATGGGAGGGCACCATGGAGGAATTGGTTACGTTTACAAGAGAGCTTAATAGTACTACAAATTTTTTGAGATTCACGGTAGAGTGTTCAGAAGTTAAGTTACCATGTTTGGATATATTTGTAGAGAAACTTGATGGAGGTCTAATTAATACGGGACTCTATAGGAAGTCCTGTCACAGGAATGCACTTCTACACCGGCATAGTATGCATCCGGGATATGTCTATAAGAACATAGTGCGTGGCCAAGCCATGCGTGTTTCGAGATATAATCCCATAGATGCACGGTATAATGATGAAGTTAACAATCTGGCACAGAGACTGAGGGAACGTGGATATACTGAACGTGACTTGACCATTGGTACTAGAGATATGGATAATTTAAGGAGAGATAGGGCAGCCCCATATTTCTCTTTTAAGATGGATGAAGTTTCCGTAGACAACCCAGTTGTGAAGATGAATGGTGATTTTAGTGGAGCTATGTGCCCTGTTTTTTATACACGTGATGTGGGGAGTGTGAAGGACATTATCAATGCACATTGGCATATCTTATCAGTGGACCCAGCAGTTAGGGAAGTAGTAGGTGATAAACCTAGATTCATCTATAAGAACAAGATGAATCTTAAGAAGTTATTGTGTTATCCTATGGCACCCCGGTTGGCTCCTTCTGATGGTGTCTGGTTTACATCCCTGTGTAATCATTGTAATTTTTGCTCTTACATTGACTCTAACCCCGTCTTTGTCCACCCTAGTGGTTTGGGAGACTTCAGGGTGCGAGCGAGTGGGGATTGTATGTCCATCAATGTTGTGTATCTGGCATCCTGTACCATGTGTTCCGCATTCTATATAGGTAAGACCAATAGGTGCCTCAGGGATAGAATGCGTGAACACGTATACCACATGAGGAAAGGTACAGTTCACAATGCACTAGCCAGACACGTTGGGGAACACAGCAGTGATCATTCCTTCAAGTTTAGGATCGTTGAAAAAATGTATGATTCCAATAGAGGTGGTGATATACGTAATCTGACTGAGTCAAAAGAGAGTAATTGGATTATTAGACTCAGGTCAGATATGCCTCCTGGTTTGAATGGAAAGGTTCCAATAAAACCTTATTTGAAGATGAGGAGGTTGAAAATTAGAGGCTGACACACGGATGATGAAATGTCTGTGCTTACATCTTGATATGTCCCCTTCATTTATATACCTGGGTTTATTTTGCTTTTAGCTTAGATAGGTACTCGAACATGGCTGTGCAGTTGTAGATACTATAGATACATATAGGTATTAGATCACAGCACAATATGTGGTTAGTACGATGTATATATGACATATAGATGTTTTATCAATCATCTTAGATCACCTATATGTGTGCTAAGTAGATATGTGTTATGCATATAGATTTATATGTTTTTACTTATTTGATTTGCTATGTTTTATTTGATATATGCTTCTATATGTATATATATATTTTTATATTAATGTCATATTAAGTGTTTAATCTTTATTGCATAGTTTCTATTGTGCGTTTTAGCACATAGGTGGATTGTCATCAATATGAGCATGATTGGTGTTTTTTATATGTTATTTTTTATATGTTATTTTTATGTCATTTTTTATTTTTTACATTTGTTATGTGATACTGCTTTAAGCATCAGATTAATTTTCCCGCCTTTTAGGCTATTTAAAATTGAATTGTACTGTTTAGTTTTGGTCTGATGAAGCTAACCGCGAAAGCGCTAACCGTTGTGCACTGAATTAAAACTTTTTTTCCAACATCATCTTGTGGATTATCGTGCTTGGGAATATTTGATTTTGTTTCGATCCAGTTTATATGCCCTTCATTGTGTTGCTCTTGTTATATACTTTTTGTTTTACAGTTATCCTCATTTGCTGTGTTTCAAGAGCATTAACTCCATGTGGATTAACTTTTTTATCTGTTTCATTTTATAATACTGTTTACTTATTTACTTAGTTTATTTGTTGAGTGCTGGATTTATTCACTATGGACTTTTTGTTGAATTTGCATTAATTGTTTGCTGCTTACTCATTGCTTGGTTCTTTTGTATGGGCTTTACTAACCTGCTACTTTTGAACAGTGATTCAATAACCTTGGATGTATCTACCTGAGGTGCTAATTTATTTTTATCTGCAATTGAAAGATTTATTGGAACTCTTAAGACTTCTACATTGCTTTTCAGTGTGATTTATTCTGTCTGTACAGCATTTACATCAAATAGATGTGCCCCCACCTTCCTAAGCAGTCACTATAATGTTTTGCTTACAACCTCATTCCTTCCTGGGTTCAGAAACTCTCTTCCCTCCACCCAGTTCTCTCTTATAGCTGTCTGTGCAGTTTTACAATAAGTAAATATGCCATTCCTTGAACCTTTGCTTCTAGAATATCATGCATAGGATTATCCAATCACATTAGCACATGTAAGCTTTTACACTGTCAAGCCCATCACTGTGCTGTATTTAGCTCAGTGCATCAGTTATGCCAACAGGGGTTGATGGTTAGCTCATTGGTTAAAGTGTTTGCCTTACAAATGCACAGTGCAAGGTTTGATCGTCAGACAGGATAATTAGCTAAGCTTGAAATGGCTAAAAATGTCCCACAAGGCACTTAGCTTAGTACTAGCCTATTTCTCATCATATTTGCCATATTATTGGTCACCTTAGAACAAAAAAGTACTACTATCTACCTTCTTCACGTTGTTGCCTCACAGCAAGAGGTTCTCCTGTTCGATTCTCGGCTGGAGTGCCTTCTGTGTGGAGTCTGCATGTCCTCCCCAGGGTCGAGTGGCCTCCAAAAGACATGCGTGAATGGGCGTTCCTTTGCTGAAGGTTGGGCGTCGGGCTGGCAACTCAGCACCATAAAAATCTACTGCCAATCATTAGCGTACCAGAGTTCCGCTGTGGCGACCCCTAACTGGGAAAATCCGAAAAGGCAAACAATCTACCTTCTTGACAAGAAATAACCTGTAATGTCCCATCATCCTCTCTTTCTGTCTTAAAAAAAGTTTCTCCTCAGGTTTATTTCCAGCTGTGCCTCCTACCTTCTTTACTTGTTTTTCCCTTCATTAGTATACCTACCACCTTTCCACTTAATGACCAGCTCATGCATCCTTGTAATGTTTTCCATTTCTGCCCTTCACTGTCTCTACTGACTGTGGTATCTGTATTTCCACATATTCTGTAACCCCCTTGATGCACACTCTCACCATCTTGATCGCTCTATCCTGATACACCTGCCAGAATGGAATACAGTATTTCATTAGAGAAATCACCAATACTTTTCCTAATGTGTTGCATGTCATATGAAAAAAAAATACATCATGCAGAGGTAAAGCATCTCAGATTTGTAGAGTGTCTGACAGAAGTATGACTCTGGGAAAGTAATGTAAGAAGGCCTCCTGGACCTCCACCAAAAAAGTGTCCTACAGTTCCACCAGACTTACTTGTTAAATAAAATTAAAGAAGAAAATGCTCAGAAATATCGTGTGTGTGTGTGTGTGTGTGTGTGTGTGTGTGTGTGTGTGTGTGTGTGTGTGTGTGTGTGTGTGTGTGTGTGTGCCACTTCTTGGCTGCTCACTGAGGCTGGGGTATGGAAATAGGCAAAATGCAGATGCCACTGTGATACAGGTAAGCAGACTTCTGACCATATGTACTGTCAAGTAAACCACTGCTCATGAGTTTATGAAGAAAAATAGAAAAAGATGGGCAGCACAGTCATTTTATGTCTGACAAATATGTGCCTGGTAAAACACGGCACATGTTTGCTTCTTTATAGCTAATGTAAGACTCTGCTGCTGAACTTGGTGAGAACAATAAACTGGCAGAAGAAGAATCTATGTTATGGTAAAGACTGTGGGCTTAGTAAAACATATATATATATATATATATATATATATATATATATATATATATATATAGTTCTACTTCTACTTCTACTTCTACTTACAAAAACACTTCTTTGAAATGGAAATTACCAATATGACTTCACCGAAAGTGCATTCAACCGAAGCCATGGATTACTGAACTTTTTTTCCCTGGGAAACGAACCACTTGGCCACCAGGAAAAATAATTAAATGAAAAGAAATTAAACCCACCCAACTGGGGGGCTTTGCCCCCCCACACACCCCCTAACAAAATATACCAACTCCAAGATCACACTACACTGGGGAAAAGGAGTTCACTCTGGTGGCCAAATGGTTTGTTTCCCAGGGAAAATTCTTCACTTGAATGCACTTTCAGTTAAGTTGTGTCGGCAATTTCTGATTCAAAGAAGTGTTATTTTGGTGAATAGAAGTAGACCCATAAATATAAATATATATATATATATATATATATATATATATATATATATATATATAGATATATATATATATATATATATATATATATATATATATATATATATATATACACCACACACACACACACACACACACACACACACACACACACACACACACACACACACACACGCAGGCAGAAGTTGAAATTTCTGATATCTGTCTTGAATCAGCTCAACAATGTCTCTTTTTCAGCCTGGAGATACATGGCAAAGTAATTGTTTGGATTGTCACTGTGACAGCAAAGTGTCCCCCATGTGTGCCCCAAAAATTCAGTGCATAACTGCAGTATGGAAGGCTTACAAGCTTATTCTGTGCCAAACCCAAACAACATGTGCTGCAGTATAACTGAGTGCTGTGAGTATCTTATTCCTACTGATTTGTTCATTTTACGAAAAATGGAGATGTCTACATGAAAAGGCATACTGAAAAATGTCACCATGTAGTAATCCTTTATATCATTAACCACTTGAGGTATTAAGTCTTGAAAGCTTATTAACAGTCCTAGTCTTGTACCATTTAAGTTTTTTTAATAGCTATGCGTATAGGAATTTTTTCTGGAATGTCAGATTATTTGTTGGACAAATCCATTTATTTCTCTGTTTCTGCATAGATACCTGTGTCACTGATTATCCATGTGCCAAAAATGATATTTTTTATTTCTCTTTCCACCACTGCATCTATGCTGTGCTAAACCCACTGAATGATTGGAGGGAAGTTGGGGCAAGTAGAGGATCCATTGGGATCAGTCCTGTGAAGAGGTAAAAACCAAAACAGGAACACTTTAATTAGTTAATAACTCACAGCCCAACTGATGAACAGCTCATCCTTGAAATGTTACAAGCACTAACACTGAGTATCTAATTCTGCTGAATGATTGTGGATGGGGGGGTCTATTACTCATTTTATGTTCAGATCAACCGTTTAAGCCTAGCATTGGAGGGGCATACAGGAATTAACTACTGCCTGTGATTAAAAAAAAAAACTCCTCTGGCACTATTCACACTAGCTCTGTTCTTAGGTGTTGACACTGCTACTGGCATTTCCATTAGATTATGTAAAATAAACTTATCTTGAAGACCTTCTGCTTTTTTCCAGCAGTGGTTGGTCTTTACAGAGTACCAGTCCCTGTCCTAACCCCCTACAAAGTAAATAAGTGGAGGCTATGTCAGTGGAGGCTATGCCAAGTGGAGGCTATGCCAAGTGGAGGCTGTGTCACGTGGAAGCAATGCCAAGTGGAGGCTATGTCTGGAAGTTTTAACTGATATCAATACCCTATCTTCAAGACTACTGGCACACAGCACTTTAATCAGAGTCTAGAAGTCTCCTCTACTCCCATCCCAAATCCTAGCCATCAGAATCCTCAGCCATCCTTTACCCGTTCTGTAGGGATAGAGTCAGAGTCCCCAACTTCTTTTCTACTATAACTTGTTAGCCCCTTGAATCCTCTTCACCTTCCTTCCTTCCCAACATTCTGCTCCCTCTTTACCCCTTTTAGTCTGTCAGTTATTGGAGTTTATGATATCCTTCCTGTCAGCCAGTGCTGTTCACTTACTGGTGCTCCCAGAGATCCCCCCCATACATATTGTTGTCAGTTACACTCCCTTCTCTTCTCCTTGAAAGACACATAGTTAGTATTTTTATGATCCTGGTCACCCCATAATTACATTATCAACAATTAAATTCCCCAACCCTTCCACCTCAAGCATGGTGTTAGCGATTTGTGCCACAGACTCTTTGCCAAGTATAGAATCAATGACTGGACACCTCAAGCTCCGCCCCAAATCCATGGCTTGTGACTGGAGCAGTTAGTTATCATCTTCCTCTGCACAAATATATACTCTTAGTGACTGGAGATACAAATTACATCTCACATATGCTGTCACCAATTATAAAAGTTCTTTACCCTAGCAACGTCCAGGCAGTGATCACAGCCACATCCAGCCCCACTACTTCTACCTGGTACTAATTATACCAGCTTTACGACCCATGTCAACCCATGAGTGATGCAGTAGTGCAGTGTTTAATGTTGTTGCCTCACAGCAAGAGGTTGTCTGGTTTGATTCTTGGCCTTCTGTGTGGAATCTGCATGTCCTCCCTGCATCTGTGTGCATTCCCTCAGGTGCTCCAGTTTCCTCCCATATTCCAAAGACATGTGCCTGGGGTGTTTCTTCCCAGGACTCCACTGAAAATGGCCTCTGTCCCAGTTGGACTTTCCTGGTAAACAAATGTTAAATAAATAAATGTCTTAAAGGCCAGTTTGTCCCCTACCTCTTAACCTGACTTAAGTACTTCACCAAATTATGGCTTAAATAGGCAGCTAGTCACCCAGCATACAAAAATTGTTCATTAAAGAGGTGCAAATATGACTGTGTTTGTGAATCATACTTCACTGGGTTTGTGCAGACTAGCTGGTTCAGTGTACTACAATTGTCATTCTGCTGTATGCCATCCTAAAACTGCCCCCTCCTACCCACTTTGTGGAGCTTTTCTGTCCATCCATCACCTGGATGTAATAATTGGGGAGCCCTGTTCTGCAGTACTGTTAGCCCCATTTCAAGAATAATATCCCTAATCTTTGGCATAGTTATCCGAATAAGTAGCCTGGCCTTCACTGATGGATTATATTGAAATGCATCTTTTCCCTTGCAACATGCAGTTTTTTTAATGGATTTCAAAGTGCATTTTTTATCTGTTTCTCTCTTTTTCTGGAAGAAGAATTGACCCTAAGCAGCCTCCCTGTTAAGTACATTTATTAAATGCTTTTGACTAATGAACTTCTTTAAGAACAATGGTGTGTGTGTGTGTGTGTGTGTGTGTGTGTGTGTGTGTGTGTGTGTGTGTGTGTGTGTGTGTGTGTGCCCTTTTCATGTGCTTGTATTCTTATAACCACATTTAAAAAATCAAAGAATCAATATGTGACTGACAGTTAAGTTCAAATATCATTGTCCAATATTAAAAGAATGTAAAACAATTTTTGTAAATAATCTGAGTATAGCTAACTTAAGTTTGATTATTTTAATTTATTCCAGTAAAGCTAAAGCTGGAAGTGAACTTCTCTCATACTATTGCATTTTGTTTTAGTACTAAAAATAACAGAATATTATTTCACCTTTCTCTTCATCTTTAATAACTGCCTATTCACATTAAAAGTACCCACTAAATCCTACTCTTCTTACTCCATCACTCTCACTTGCCCCCTTTCTCTCCCTGTCTGTCTGACCAGCTACAACCTTATCCCTTTCTCTCTTTCACTCCTTCTTTAGCAGCCTTATCAATATCATCTTCCTCACTGCTCCGTCTATCATACTTTTTACCTTACCTCACTCTCCTAATGTACATTTATCCTTTTGTCTCTTCTTCACACCTTCTTTATCTTCACAATTTTTTGAAATATTCTTTTCCCACCCCTGCATCCCCAGTCTGTCTCTTCAATATGTAACTATTGCTACAACACATAAACCTCCAGTTTAAATTTCTCTATTTGTTTCATCTTGTAAAGCAATACTTGTACATAAATATTTCCTGCAATGTTGTGATACACTATGCACTACCTGGAAAGTGTTTATTTTATGAATACTAAATCTTAAATATTACCTGTTATGAATACACCTCACACAGTCTTTTAATACTACTTAAATTAATCTATTATTTTTTCTTACTATTTACATTTTTGCAAACATAGTTTTTAGCTAATGTTCTAATCAGCTGTATTTCATTTTACTAATGACTTTTGCATTGGAGCTTTTCTCATTGGGGCTCCACTGAAAAGAAGTAACATGTTGGTTGGTCAGACTGTCAGGATAAACAAATGCAAAATAAATAAAATAAATACATAAAAAAATAATTACATAGTCCAAGTATTCTCCTCCCTTGGACTATCAGAATGTCATCTAGTCATTATTTATTCTCCTCTTTGCTTGCATCTTGTTCATTTTTAATACTGTTTATTTCCTTTTTTATTTGCACAGGATGCAATTTAAGCTTATGCCCTAGTAAGACAGAACATTGTCTCCTGGGATCCGATCTGCTGGCCGTCATTCCTTATGATTCCTGCTGCCCAGAATTCAGGCATGGTAAGTGTTATAGGAACCTTCAGCATTTATGCCCGATGATATTAATGTTAATAATTCGCAGGAAGTGCATAAACCAGAAATGGTCAAAGCATATGTGTGCCACCCTGATATGGTATAAGTGTAACAGGGCTGGGAGGTCAGCACATGCTAACTCTTGTAAGACGCCCAGCACTAATTAAATACCAACTGCCAGAATTCTGGGAAGACTGGGCCATAGCTAATGAAGTGTCTTTGGGGTAAGAGAATGATGCAATTTTAGAACATTATGTTACTTTATTATGGAAGAGACAAAACTTCCTGCTGTAAGTGATTGTTCAGAAACTCTACCAAACTGTCCCTGCAAAATGTACTGACCTGAAAGCTGTGAAATGTGTTACATTGAATTTGCTGTTACTGAGCACTTTATTTGGTGACTGACACGACACGACTGCACAGCCTTATTTCTGTGCCTCCAGACTTCCTCTTATTTCTTACTATTAACTCTGTGATCTTTCAGTTTAGAAGTATTATTCACTAAGTTGAATGTTTGCTGAATGAATATGCAGTACAGTGAGTTTACTGCCTTGCAATATGTCACAAATGTTTGTTTGATTCTGGCAGTTTATCAAGATCTGAAACTGTCTGATTATGATTATGAAGATCCCGTACCTAAGCACTAATTTCATAAATATGTGTTTCTGCACCCCACATGTGGAGGGTGGACCCCCCTTTCCTTAAATGTACTATCTCCATGATGCCAGCTCCAGTACAAAGTGGGATAAATCCCTGACTGCAGCTCAGGTGACTCAAGTTTGATTATTAGCCTGGGGACTTAATGGATCTGCCAGGGAAGATTGTGGGTGAAGCAGAATGTATGTAGCCACACGCTGTCAGATGAGAGGCAGCATTGCAGTGGACATCCTATGGATGGACTTTCAACTCATCAGGCCATCTCCTGGTGGTAGACTTCACTGGTGAATATAGGTTTTCTGAGTCCTGTGGTAAAGCAGGTAGCTTATCTCCCTACCCATGGTGTGGCGTTAAACCATGAAAATTGGTTCATTGTTATGATTCCAGTAAGGGCACAGAAAACCCTCATGGCTTCCTGTATGACAGCCCCCCCCCCCAAAGGAATCTCAACTCCATACTGTGCCATTAAATTGTCAAGTATGGGGGCATTGAATCAGCAGAGTCTAATTGGAGAAAGTTTGATGGTCAGTAATCATAGGCACAAAAAAAAAACCCTCCAGTTATAGAACAGTGGGGAAAGAGAAACTTTCCAGTATAGCATATAGCGGGTCTTGCACAGTGATTCCATTGTGCCTTCAAGTAAAGCTTATGAACAACAGGAAAAATAAATATGACCAGTTGTGTTCAGGCAGTTAGAACCTTATCAACTGGCCATATATTATGTAAAAAGAAACCAGATTTGAGCACATTTGCTAAGCTGATATCCCTTTGCCCTACGTGATTGCAAAGAGTTACAGTTTATTGTACTTTTATAAACCCAGTGGTTTTGACATGCTTCCAGTCTTCTTTTCTAACAATGTCATTTAATTAACTTTCCTGAGCCTGAAAAGTTCACATTCTACACCTAAGTATTCCTCCTTTCTTTGAAATGAAATGTAAAACTGAGGTTCTCTCCACCTGAACTGGTGGTCAGGTAGAAGTTAACGATCCCATGAAAATTGTCAATGAACACCAGTGCAATTTCCCCATGCCTAGGAAATTTTTCTGCACTGTTATAAGCATGATCTCAGGTGTTCCCATTCAGCAAAATATAAATAACTAAATCTATCTTTGAACAGCTGCAGTAACTGACATTCTAACACATTTTCTAATAACAGTTATTATTGCTTAAAAATAATTGTTAGTGGTTTACTAGAGATGATCTTGTCAGAAGTAGTTTAAAACATCTTGTTTGCTTTTTTCCTTGTTGCTCAAAATATTAGATGTGATTTGCATAAAGCACTCTTCCTTTCAAAGCAGACTTTTTTTTAGAAACCAATTAGGCTTAAAAGGCACATTCTGATGGGCCCTTAGGACATAGCTGTCGCACCTAGAACGTATGACTCCACTGCTGTGTGACATGTCTATGAAACATCTAGGGGTTGTTCATTGCATAAAACTAAGAAAGAATAACACACATATAAATTGTCATATCTTAAACCATCAAGTTTAGCTACAGAAATAAATCCTAAAAAAATATATTGTTGACGAGGAGCAAGACTTCACACCCACATCTCCATTCCTTAAATATACTAACTCCATAGTCATGCTGCCAATGGGAAAAATTAAACACCCAGGTAAGGTAAACAGAGTACTCACAAAAACTGCAGTCTTGTAGTCCAATTATTTCTTTGTAAGTGTTTTTTAAGTGTCTAGTAATGTAGTAGTGTCTGTGTCAAGTAAGTGTCTATGTGTGTGCAAATATAGGAAATACATACCTTGACAAGCACTGGATGCATATGTGTGCATGCACTCCAGATAAAATATAATGGAACCAGCTGCTGAATACTGACAGCATGCATTCTTCATGAGTATGGACCTTCCAGCAAGTACAGGTCCCCAGTGTCACACCAAGAAATGGTCTGCTGTCCAAGACATTTGGCCATCATATGTGCCCACTTACCTGCAACAGAGGCAGCCGTGGCTTGCACACATCTTACATGCCATGGCATGGACCCCATACCCAACAGGTAGCACCCAGGAGTTGGACATGTAGCCATACCTCATCATTACTGATAAACCAAATACCAACAGGGTAAAGTGCCACCTCAAACGAAATAGTACCAAAGTCCAAAAATAGAGGCAGACACTCCAGGACAATCGAAGCCAACCAAGAACTCAATGCAGGAAGTGAAACAAAGTATCCTTTATTACTAGTAGACAGTAAGCGCTTTCGCGTTGCTCAGAACGCTTCTTCAGACTTCAATAAAAACCATACCAACATCAATTCTATATATATATACAAAAATAACCAATCATGTTCATGTAATTCAAAACATCCATTGAGACATACAGACATAGTCACATGAAGCACTCCTCAATAAATTCTTGCATCTCATAGCATAAAAAAGTGAATATAAAATACTCATAAACTCCTTAAAAAACAAGTGAAATACACTTAATATTTAAAAAATAAATATATATATATATACACTCTAAAAATTCGTATACAATAATTCAATATCAATCCATATATGAAAAGTGTAATTCATAAATATATAATTAAAAACATGTCAAGTAAAAAGAAATACAAGCATAAGAAAAAATGAGGGGGGGGGGGTGGCAACATAAAAATAAAAAGGAAGGGAAAAGAAAACATGAAAAGAAAAAAGTAAAAGTAAAAAGTATATATTGATGTTAACGTCTATAAGGTCTCTCTGCTAAAAATGGTTTCAACGACAACTTGTCATTTAAGCCATGCCCTCTGTCCGCTCTAAGCTTAATAATCCATTTGTTCTCTTCTTGCTCTGTCCTATTATTAATATTGCCTAGTCTACTCGTTGTCTCCTGACGTCCTATAACCATAAAGCTAAAAGTGTGTGTGGATCCATTCTGCAACACATGTTTTGCCAAAGCATTAGTCTCATTCTCTCTATTTATTGCATAAATGTGTTCCCTGATCCTCTCCCTCAGAGTTCTATTGGTCTTGCCAACATAAAAACTCTGGCATTTCTTACACACTGCTAAATATATAACAGGTCTAGAAATGGACGTCAGGAGACAACGAATAGACTAGGCAATATTAATAATAGAAACCATCGTTGAAACCATTTTTAGCAGAGAGACCTTATAGACGTTAACATCAATATATACTTTTTACTTTTACTTTTTTCTTTTCATGTTTTCTTTTCCCTTCCTTTTTATTTTTATGTTGCCACCCCCCCCTTTTTCAGTTTCCCCCCTCCCCCCCCTCATTTTTTCTTATGCTTGTATTTCTTTTTACTTGACATGTTTTTAATTATATATTTATGAATTACACTTTTCATATATGGATTGATATTGAATTATTGTATAAGAATTTTTAGAGTGTATATATATCTTTATTTTTTAAATATTAAGTGTATTTCACTTGTTTTTTAAGGAGTTTATGAGTATTTTATATTCACTTTTTTATGCTATGAGATGCAAGAATTTATTGAGGAGTGCTTCATGTGACTATGTCTGTATGTCTCATTGGATGTTTTGAATTACATGAACATGACTGGTTATTTTTGTATATATATAGAATTGATGTTGGTATGGTTTTATTGAAGTCTGAAGAAGCGTTCTGAGCAACGCGAAAGCGCTTACTGTCTACTAGTAATAAAGGATACTTTGTTTTCACTTCCTGCATTGAGTTCTTGGTTGGCTTCGATTGTCCTGGAGTGTCTGCCTCTATTTTTGGACTTTGATTCCTCATCATTGCATATACCATGGCAAACAGTGCAGACAGTCATGTATATGACGAGGATGTATGGAACAGGATTAATGTAGAAAATAAACAATTGGCCATCCAAGACAGACTGGTCATGCAGGCTGCCTAGTAACATGGCACCACACTGAGGAAGTTGCAGTAATGTCTAGTAAGTACTGGCTGTGCAGTACCTGTGTCAACAATTGCCTGGACTCTGCATAAGTGTGGCCCATTGGTTAGGGTAATCAGACTGGACCGTTGTACCACAGGAAACATCAGCCAGGCCTCTCTACAGGTAGCATATTCATAACAGCAAAAGTCCCCCAAAGGCATGCATTGCAATATATACTGGTGTACCAAGACCACGTTGGAAACCTACAGACAGTATCAAGTAAGATTCATGTACTGCACAACCAACACCTCACCCCACCTCAGGCCCACCATCCTCATCTGTACCTTGCTGGTGCCAGTGTACACCTGCATGGTTGCCATTCCTTAGCAGGGACTAGGCCGGAACACATGGCGTTCAGAGTTTGGGACACTGCAAAATGACACATGTGTAGGCCATAGTTGTCAAGCATCTGCAAAAAGGCTGAGGATGGGGAGGCGGTATCATCCTGAAACACAACAGTGCACTGAAGCAGAGATCTAATTCTCACTAAGAATGGCTGTATCTGCACTCAGTCAAGGTCATGAATTTTGGCAGACATAACCCTAACTCCACAGCAATAGTGACGGCACTGTGTGACCTCCAAGGGCTGTGCACATGAGTTGGCCTTGCAATCATGCAGAGTTGGGGGGACATTTGTAGGGCAGAGCGACCAAATACTGGCAAATGCAGATGGCCCATGCTAGTATACCCCTTCCAGGAATAGTGACTGCTGTAGTACACATAACAGTAGGTGCAACAAACCATCATGATAAGGGTGTGCACACATATGCATCCACAAAGTGCATGCATCTCAAGTCAGCATCTGCACAACTAACACATTTGTTTGATACTGCCTTTGATTGTACAGGTCATATGCCACATATCAGGTTCATGTAATGTTAACATATGCAGTAATGTGGTCTCATGGCATATCAAGGAAGAAGGCATCATATCAATAAGGGTGTGTACACTCCCCATAGCCATGGTAAGGTTTGAAGGTTGTCAGTGTAATTGTATCATATCGGCCATACATGCACCGCTGATGATGAGATCTGTAAATCAGACATCAGGCATTCACAAATTACATCTGTCCACATATCATCCCAGGTATGTGTTGGACAAACACATAGGGGCTGTGAGCAGCAGAGCAGACATAACTAACACAGTAATATACATTCAGCAATGGTGTGTACACCTGTGAGGTATGGTGCACAGTACATGTCAGGGTACTGAACAGGTGCACAGCAACATTGTGAACATGGGTGCAGTGTGTTCCAGGGGTAGGGGCATCACCTACTAACACAACCCATGCATCACAGACATGTATAATGTTGCTAGCATGGATTGACTATAGCTGCACTGCATGCTGTTGAGTGCCATATGTCATACATGTTGACAGATGGGTAATGGGAGGTCTGTGTGTAATATCTTCGTGCAACCTCACCTGTAACTGTGCGTGTGTGGGGGGGTATTTTGTCTGTAAGTGCAGTCTGGTGGAGTGGAGTGGGGTTGATGTGTGTGTGTGTGTGTGTGTGTGTGTGTGTGTGTGTGTATGTGTGTGTGTGTGTGTGTGTGTGTATGTGTGTGTGTGTGTGTGTGTGTGTGTGTGTGTGTGTGTGTGTGTGTGTGTGTGTGCGTGTGTTTGTGTGTGTGTCCATGTATGCGCATGTGGGATTGTGGGGTTGTTCATACCTCTTGACTTCACTTTGAAATCGTGCAGTACATGGACGTGGACAGACACCAGGAATACTTGTCTGACATGTAATCTCAGGACGGCCAATAGTATAATAAGGTATGTAGCATGGAACATGCATTGAGAGGGAAATAAGACACCAGGGATACTGTTATAATTGCAATCAGCAGAAAAGTGAAAGAATAACCACATATGTAGCACTACAGATGCATTGGGGATTTACTAGACAACACCAGAGAGTGTTTCCAAATATTACTGTAGTCCACATAAAAAGTTAATAGAGCAAATGATCTTGCATCTACTGAACAATAGTTACATATGACACTCCAGTGCATGACATTATTGAGTGACTGTAGCAGCCCCTAACATATGGGGACCATGCTCAAGATGTCTGCACAAACCCAGGGTGAGCACTGCATGACAGCAGTGAGTCTTTGAAAAAACGACTCCAATCAAGCCAAAGAGTTAATGGAGTAACAGGTCATGTTTTGTGATCACTTGTCTAGGCAATTAGAAGAATGATACGTTAATTATTGGTATTAATGACTGTAAGTTTCCAAGACTGATGCAGGATGGGGAACTTAAGAGAATAAACTAGGGACAGTGTGTAAATTCGGGGACAGGTAAGTATTATGGTGGAATGTTTGTGTGTGTGTGTGTGTGTGTGTGTGTGTGTGTGTGTGTGTGTGTGTGTGTGTGTGTATGTGTATACTGTTAAGCAATGATGTACAGGTCTTAAAGTGTACTTCTTGTTTTCCCCTCACAGGTGGTGAGGTGGGTCAGGGTCTCTTCTGCAGGCAATTTGATGTTGGTGTCCATACAGACATTGACAATGATGATAGCTGCGCCATCATTTGACATCCCGCTGTTATCCACCCCATCCCCGCTCACAGTCACAGTGCCTATACATACCCCATCATCAGTAGCCATAGCAGATGGACAGTTGGTGGTTGGTGGCAGTGAACAGGAGAGTGTGGTATCCATGGAACGTGTGTCTGGACACAGCATCCATAGCCGGATGGCCGGCAGGGTACCACATAGTAAGATGTACAGGGTTGCTCATTGGAGAGCTGCTGGTCATCGTGCCCCTGGCAGAAGTGCCACATCTGATACCACCAGATGCATGTTTCAGGCTATTATGGAGGCGCAGGCAGATATGGAATGGTACACCAGACAGGGTCTGAGGCTGCAGAGGGCTACTCTTTCTGCTGTTACTGACAACAGCTGTGATCTTGCAGGTGCCCTCTGTTATTATACAGAGGTCATGGATAGATGGTGGGGTAAGATGGTGGGACTCCTCGACTATGGATTGTCCATGCTCGAGCATGTGGTGAGAGTGGTGTGGCGGTCATGTGGACATAAGCCAGTAACACCAACAGCTGGAGGTCAACGTGGATGTGCAAGGACACCAAGCTGCTCGCATAGTGGCAGTACCAGCCCCAGCACTGCAGGGGGGCCGCTGTCCACACCACACCACAGCAGGCCATGTGCACGTGACCCTGGCCAGTCCCAGGAGGCAAATTGTTCCAGCGGACATATGTCATCATCAGGGGAGAGTACCATACCATGGCTTGTACCTGGACGTGCCCATGGAGCCCCTGGAGAGCACAGTTCCCATGTCCATGGCCGGAGGCAATGAACTGCACACCCTGCCAGGTATGGTCTGCAGCTATCCAACAAACACCTGTATAAGGCAGCCACATGGCAGAACTATGTGCATGTATACTCACACACAATACAAACACAGCTAGAGCAACCCCATATCTACACACACCATGGCCATATCAATAATTAAAACCCCTCACTCACACACATGGTGTCAAACATATGGCTCAGCCTAGGTCTCTGGCAAACCAACAACACACCCTGTGCATATGATGATGCCTGTGCCACATCCCTGTCATCCATAACATCGATGCAGGGATAGGCTAATATGGTTCTGATGCACACGGTGACTGTACTATGGTGTAACAATGTACTGTTGTGTAACACATTGTCAGCAGTAAAGTTTAATGCTTACATGTCAGATAGTGTAGCTGTCCAGCCATGATACATTATAGCTGTTATTAACACTGAGTGATTGTGGTCTCCATAATGTTATACACTTGTGTTGTTGGAGTCCATGTGTCAGCAGGAGGATTGTCAGCTGTCATATCCTACAAGGGGTATGACACTGTGGTGACACCTTGGCTGTGCTATATCCTGGGAACAGGTGAACACATGTCACAGGTCTGTATAACAGTTACTGCCTGTGCCATATAGCTGATAGGTCTGGGGGTGGTGTATACAGGTGAGTGCATGGTGGCTGCTGTTAGCAGCCCTTCTACAGGGGATAATGGTAAGTGTACTGGGTGGTACACACCACATGTGTGTGTGTATAACACACACAGATTCTTTGGTGTTGATGCACTACACAGAGAATACTGTACACATGGATGTATGTACCTGTGCAAAGAACCCATTGTAGCCTATGTAATTCCACCAAGCCAGAATAGGCACAACAACACATTGGGGAATAAACAGTCCACTAGTTTAATGTTACTGATGATGGTAC
>NC_056751.1:698773575-698778575 GCF_019279795.1 Protopterus annectens | reverse complement strand
ATATGCACCTCTTACCGCATGACATATGTACAAAGGTTGATGGTGTTGTGGCTGGAGGCACAAACACAGGGCCAATATTGACATGTTGTTGCCATAACCTCATACATTTGCTGGTGTAACAGGGTTTGTTGTGACATATGTCCTATGAGGAATATGAAGTCAGTAACTCCCATGGCTGTCACCATGTAATGACTGCAATCCTCAGGCTATGCTTCTGCAGTTCTAAAGATAAGTAATATGTGAGTAACACAACACACATATGACTCCAAACACTGGGCAGTCTGCAGATAGCCCTACAGGTGGGAGTTTCCTCAACCACATAACACTGTCATGACAGGTTTTAAATCATGTAGACCAGCCATATCCACACAAACCATGTTAAACCAACATTACTTCAAATGCAGAAGTGCAAAACTTACATTCTGTACTCATGACCATCTGTGATGCTGTTTGTCAAACACCAACATGAATTCCCGCTCACAGTGAATGAAAAAGGCCAACACCCACATGATGTTCCTAGTTATAGGAGTGTGTTTCCATGCAATTGGCTATGGGAATGCTACCACAGCTGTTCCACATACAATCAGATAGTGAGGGAATGCAATTCGTGCACAGGCCATCAGCTGATCATGAGCATCACTTACAAAACACAAGCTGCTGCCTAAACAAAGCAGGTATACTTCTCCACATCCACCAGAGAGGGAGTGAGAGAAACAGAGAGAGACAAAGTAAGACAGGGAGGGAGTAGGAGAGTAAAAGCTAAGCATGTTTGTGTCACTCACTTACCAGTATGGGGTTTCAAACCCCTGTGTGACTATGTATTGCTATTACATTTCTATGCAGTTATTGCATGCACTACAGAGCTTACATGTTAGGGAGCTGTCCAAAGGTATATTTGATGGTGAGTGACATCAGCAACAGTGATAAAGGAGGGAAAAGGTAGGTGTAGTGCAAGTGCCTGTCCACAAGAACAGGTGTCAAGGACAACACAGCCACACTCTCTCAGGGACTCACACACATTATCACAGTTGGCAGGGTCAGGATTAGAATTCAGAACTAACTAGTCTGCCACACTACAGTAATACGCAGGTATCACATGCACCACAGAGGTTATCAGGCTGATACATGGGCAATGGGTATGTCAAGGTGTCTGACATCAGGAGGCATGCTTCAGTAGGCCAATGGAAGGTGTAGTGAGTGTGAATGGCATCCAAATCATTATACTCCACACGCACAGAGACACAGGTTTGCCAGTACTGTCATGCATGGGTGCATTGCTTCACAGGTGTGTAGTAGTTGAGTGTGCCAGAAGGCTGTACAAGGATTGGTAAAGGGTATACATTGGTATCAGGCCACATGACAATGGTCTGCAATGTGGCTCAGGGGTGTAGTCTCTGGATTGGCCTACACAGGTGGGTATTGTATTCACCATCCGCTCATCTGGGTTACTGTTGTGGGTGGCCAGTGCTGTGCAATGCTTGCCATACATGTGTTCTATATTCCATAACATGGACAGTGTCTGGGATGTGCACACATCCCATGTGCATGTTCTGTGACATGTGGAAGTGTAAGTAGGGCGCCTGGGGCATGTTGTGCAGACAGATTGTTATCATCTGATGTGCCATTCCTGACATTATGTGGTGATAACTGGCAATGGAAACCAGGTTAACGCTGCACCTACATTGACAGCATGATACAGGCATTCACTGGTGTTTGTGGCATCTGTCCATACAGGGCATGTGTATAAGGCATGGTATTTCTTTGTGGGTTAAATTTGCTGACTCTACAGTTGTTGCAGGTGTCCAGTGGGGAACATAGCAAAGGACCACTGTATGCAATGATTCGCCTATTGTAGGGATGGGACAAGGTGCAATGTCCTCTGTATTCCATTGCAATCACACCATGGTTGCTGTCTGTGGGCAATATGCAGGGAACTACCAACATAGTGGTTGTTGCCTAGCCAAGTGTGTTTCTGTATGAGACATGGGTGGAGAGTGTTATCTGGGTAATACAAGGGTTGCCTATATTGTCCCCCAATCCACAATGTCACATGTAGGGGTATAAATTGTCTATACCAGCCTCTGTTGTCCTTGTAAGGTGGATATTGTGACATATAATAGGCCCACCATATAAGAAATTTGCAAAACCAACTCCACAACGAGTCCTGTTATTACACATTCACAGCTACCTCCACACAGGATACTAATGACAAACACACACAGAATCTCATAGTTGCCATGCCCGGGAGCAGAACTCCTACCTAACTAGTACATCACACTATACCATTACCCAGTTATAGCATGCACCACAGAGATTACTGGGCTATTCCTTCCCCAAAGGTGTATTTAAAGGTGAATGACATAAGCAGGCTTGCCAAAGTAGGGCAATGGAAGTTGTAGGGACTGTGAATGGCCTCAAAAGCATTGATCCCTACACAGACAAACAAACACACACACACACACACACACACACACACACACACACACACACACACACACACACACACACACACACAAAGTTTTACAGTTGCCATGTCTAGGATTAGAACCCCACTTAACTAGTACATCACACTACAACATTATGCAGCTATAGCATGCACCACAGCGCTTACTGCACCACAGCACTTACTGGGCTACTCCTTCCCCAAAGGTATATTTCAAAGTGCATGACATCATCAGGCTTGCCAAAGTAGGGCAATGGAAATACTGACTGTGAATGGCCTCAACAGCATTGATCCCTACACAGACACACACACACGCACACACACACACACACACACACACACACACACACACACACACACACACACACACACACACACACACATATACACAAAGCTTTACAGTGGCCATGTCTGGGATTAGAACTCCTACCTAACTAGTACATCACACTACATCATTACACAGTTTTAGCGCATGCCACAGAGCTTAGTGGGCTACTCCTTCCTCAAAGGTGTATTTCAAAGTGAATGACATCAGCAGGTTTGCCAAGTTAGGGAAATGGAAAGTGTAGTTCATTGGTTCATAGGCTGGTACTTGGCTACTGGCCCTAGGGCCTATACAAGCCTAGCCATGACAATTCTCTGGCTATTTCTTCCCACAATATTTACTTCCCTGGACCCCTGTCTAGCAGGGCGATTGACATGATCCCTGGTGTGAATTTCCTATCTCCCATCCAATTGTCAAGGTTCCTTTTGAAGAGGGCCACAGAGGTACTCTGCTTGACATGTATGGGCAGTCTATTCCAGAGTCTTGGGGGTCTATGGGTCAGGAAACCATCCCTCCAGCATGTTTTGTTCATTATGATGACAAGATTTGGATCCCTGGAGCATGTGGCTCTGAGGGATTGGGATTTTTTTAAATGTAGCATGTCCAACAGCTCTGGGTTTGACAAGGCATTGTATGTTAAGCAGAGATTGCCTCTGAGTAGATGATATGTGACAGAGTATAGCTGGATGATTTTCAGATGGTCAGCATAAGGCATCTGGTTTAGGCCTGTGATTCTTTTAGTGAGGTATTTCTGCAGCATTTCTAGTTGTTGCAGATTTCTTGAGTGGTACATACCAAATGGGGCCTTGTATTTTATACTGGGTCTACTGAGAGATGACTACAGTGGGACACTGGCCTTCTTTTTTCTGGATGAAAAGCCCTTAGTGATGAGGTGTGCCACATAGGTGGATTTCCTGACTGTTGTGGTGATGTGGTTATCAAAGGTGAGACCACTGTCCACCTGTGTCCCTGAGTCTCTTATCACACTTTCAGTGTTTAGTGTACTGCCACCTATGTGGTACTTTATGGCTACATGTCCTTTCCCAAAGGGGATAACTATACATTTATTGGCATTGATCTTGAGGCCATGGCTCTGGCACCAAGCATCTCTTTCTGTAAGGCCCTTTTGTAGAATATCCACATTATTTGGGGATTCAATATTGGCTCCCAGTTTGCAGTCATCTGCAACCTTTCTTAGCCAGAGTCCCTTAGTGTTGTCCTGTATTTCAGAGCAGTAGATGCCAAACAGGTGTGGTCCCAGGACTGAACCCTGAGGTACTCCAAATGTCACTTGTCTGGGGCTGGATTTGGAGTCACCTACTTTTACAGTGTGGGTTCTGACAGTATGGCAGTTGGCAACCCATCGGGTGATGTAGGGATTAATGGCCAGCTTAGCACATTTATCTATGATTCCAGATGGGGGGTTGGTGTCACAGGCCTTGGCGACGTCCGGATAGGCTGTGATAACTGCCTTGCCCTTGTCCACAGCTCTGGAGACTGAATTGAAGATGTCAGTCAGGTTCAGGAGACATGATCGGCCCTTCACAAACCCAACCTGTGTGGGGTCCAGTGTTTGCAGGTTGCCAATGTCTTTGTTTATAAGTTCCATGCTAATACATTCCATGGCCTTGCAGATCAGGCTCATCAGACTGCTGGGGTGGTATTTCCCATGATCCAAGGTGGATCCCCCCTTGTGGACTGCGATAACTGTAGCTGTGCACCACTCAGTGGGCACAAAGCCTGAAGTGTGGCTATGATTAGACATGGCATGTAGGTGAGGTGCTATTTCATTTTGTAGTTCATGTAATACACAGCCCAGGATGTTGTCTGGTCCCATGGATGCTGTTTTCTTACCTCTGGACAGTGTGGTTTTTACCTGTGTGGCCATTATTACTGGAATCTGGCAATCTTTTGGTATTGAGATGGGCACTTTAGGGGGTGGGAGGGGGTGTAGTTGGCACTAAATTGATCTGCCAGGATATTGGCAATAACCTTGGGATCGGTATATTTAATGCCATCCTGTTGTTGCTCAGAGGAGATCTGAGCATTGCCATTTAGATTCCTGACATAGCTATGGCACGGCTTGCAGTTGTCTTTGGAATATTTGGCTATATTATGTTCGTAACTAGCTCTGGAGGATTTTATGAGGGATCTCAGCTTCTTACTGAGGCTGGTAAGGGAGTATTTTGCATCCTGAGAAATTCCTTTTTTCTGCAACAGTTTCTTTCTTTG